>NC_143114.1:4658359-4961147 GCF_061535455.1 Colias philodice | reverse complement strand
TTTACTGTTCATCTCAATACGCTTTAAAATTAAAATATACTAGCGGTCCGCCCCGGCTTCGCCCGTGGTACCTACATGTTTAAACTATCCTATCTCTCAAGTTGGATCGAACTGTACATGGGGTGCGAATTTTATTATAATCGGTTTAGGAGTCCATTGAGGACAAACGTTGTGACACGAGATTTATATATATTAAGATTTGCCTCAACTCCAACGTTAGTCTGATATTTCTCCCTGCCCAGATACCTGAGGAAAAATTCCTGTTGACAAATGACAGATCACATATTGACACGTTAAATATCGTCCGGTAGCCATGTTGGTTTTACGCAAACAACGATAAAATGGCAGCCATGTTCGATTCCAGGTAAATGATACATATTTGATTCAATTAACTGATAACTTACTACGCTACGCAATCCAATCCTATCTTATCCTACTGATATTATAAATGCGAAAGTTTGTGAGGATGGATGTGTGTGTATGTTTGTTGCTCTTTCACGCAAATACTACTGAACCGATTACAATGAAATTTAGCACACATATAGGGGGTAACTTGGATTAACACATAGGATAGGATTTATCCCGGAAATCCCACGGATACGGGAACTATGCGGGTTGTTATTTGAAAAAGCGGGCGAAGCCGCGGGCGGAGAACTAGTAGATTGTAAAATCAAATAACTCTTGATTAAAGGCAAAACATTTATAAAACCTTTTCTATATATTAATTACTAACTAGAAAACTATTAATTAAAAAAAAAAAAAAAAATTGTCGTACGCACTAGCAAACTACTTATTTACAGTTAGGCATTTACAATTTGATGTAAATTATGCGTCTGCTTTTTTTTTATACGTTTCAAACAGGGAAATATTCGCGATCGTATTATTGGGTATATTCTTATGGTAAGCTCTGTAGCGTACACGCCTTGATGAATTTTAGCTACGAAGCCTCGAAGGTGTAGATTCACCGATTTTTCGTTTGTACGTGACTTATTTCACGTTATCACTGACAGCCGTTCTTCGCACTTCATTCCCTATTTCAGAGCCATTAAATAAATATTATAATTGTTTCAATTAAATCATTAAACATAGATATATACTATGCTATTCATCTGTTGCATTGATCATATCTGTAGGTTCTAGCACAGACTAATAATAATATACTACGTGTTCTAGTAATAATATGCAGCTGAAGAGATTTTGCTTGTTTGAAAAACTACTAGACCGATTTCGCTCATTATTTCACTGTTGGATACATATCCAACCTACCCACATGGGAGGTTACCTACCCAGATGGGTGGTGGTGGGTAGATCCCTGAATTCAGGACCTGAATACGGAACACTAGTGAATTAATTCAAATAGTTGGTAGATTTTTTCACATTTCCTTCTAAAAATATTATTTATTTACCAAACCTGTCCCATCCAACTATTAGCAGTTACGGATAAACGCTTAAACAAGCAAACATTGAATCCATAAATAGATCATAGATCATTTTACGTAAAGCACCCGAAAAATGTAGCGATCGTCACGCACAAAAACGATCTATACGGATTTCGGATACGTGCGTGCGCGCATGACGGATTCAAAATGGCCGCTGTTTTTTCTATTTTTATTTGTTTATTGCAAGGAATGCATTGGTGCAGTCACGAAGTGGATATTAGGATGGATTTTTGGCTATTGATATATTTTTATTGTAATGTTTGTTGAGTTGAGATGAAAATACATTCATGATACATTGAAAAAGTTTAGTCAATGTGTTTCGGAAGGATTTCGTTATTTTTACAAAACTTCAAATACAAATTGTAAATTGGCGTGAATGCTTATTTTTTTGTAAAGTAATAAAAACAATAAAAATAGATTTTTTTTCAAATATTAATTAACTGCAGATACATGTTGCAGTCAGATAGTACAAATCGCCGTATTACATAACGGCTGGTTGTTCCAAAAAACATTTTATATTTACTATTGCAGAAGAAGAAGGGCCAGGTTGTTAGTCTTTTGAGCCGTTTGGTGTTCGTTTGAAACAGTTTCTGTTTCCGTGTAATTTATAAAGTGCGAAACAAACAGAACATATTTTCTGATTCCGAATTCTCGACCGCAATAGAAACAGCTCAGCTTTTGCTAGCAGTTACTCTAATGATGATACTATGTTCTAAGGATAAGGTTCGCAATTCAAATGTTTTTTCCCCTCAGAACGTTCCACTGGATGAACCGATTTTGTTAATCCTATTTATTCATAATTCCGTGTAGTTTGATTAAATTTGCTTAATTTCTGAAAATTTTAAAGCAGTTTAGTGCTTATAAAAAAATAATAGTATAAACAGACCTAACAATTAGGCTAATAGCACATCTAATGATGATAATCAAATTATTTAGCATGACTTTTTCAAAAGAAAGCTCTTGCCCGTTATTTTGTCGCAACGGAACATTTTAATGATGTGACTTCCATGTCTGAAGATAGGAGGTTAGAGTAGCATAGGCTAGTTTTAACCGAAGCATGTAATTTCTTTTGGAAATTCCTTTGACTATACATTCGAAGTCGCGCGGCACAGCCAGTATTACAATACTTTAACGGTAGCAAGTGTACGTGACTTGTACACACCAACAGCAGTGTATTTACGTTGTGAGCACGTATTAGTACATTGTTGCGCGATGACATGTCGTAAATAGCGTACAGTGTTGCGATTATTCGCGTAAAGATATGTGTATACTGGGAGGGTGATGTAAAGGTGTGGGTACATTGGGAGTAATAAAATTGTTTTAGTATGTTTAATGGTAACATTAAGCGATGAGAGAACAATGTCTAAGTATCTGTACTAGTAAATCTGTGGTATGGGTAAAGATGCGGGTAAGGGGACGATATACAGAAGTATACAGTGCAGATGTAAGTGCCTACTCTCGTACCCTCGCTCGTAGCACAGTATAACAAAACTAAATTCGTAGTCTATCTGCTAATCCATCTCTCCTATAATGTTAAGACTAGACCTTACTAGTTCATCCTAGAGTATATATCAACTTATTTCTACTAGGTTTTGGCTAGGAATTGGTTTATTTTATTGGACTTTGGATAAATTAGTTTGCATAAAGCTATACTATCACATACTATGGCGTAAAGAAAAATTTAGCCTAGACAAAACGAGTTTATCCTGAAAGAGAGTTTTGCCGGTAACATCTAAATAATTTAGGGCTGATTTTTCAATCCTTGGTTAAAACTTATTCGTCGAATAATGTATAAAACTGCGATTTTAACAACGTATTCTAATTGCCCGTATTTGACAGTTTACGTGACATTTTAATATTATCGTGTAATACTTTATTGTACGGATTAGTTTTATCCAAGCATTGAAAAATCGGCCCTTAGAGTAAATAATAATGACGCATGACCATTGAGGCACCTTTTCGCGACAAAGTAAAGGCAACTAAAATTTATCGTTCGTTAAATATAATAGTATTGTACTTACACATATTGTGAGACTTCAGTTCTACATAAATACAAATGCAACAATGTTGCGGTAATTTTGTATGTACATATTTGTAACACGGTAAATTTGTGTGAATGAGAAATAACAATCAGCGGAAATACATACCTACCTTCTGTAACTGAAAATCATTATATTTAACTAGCTTTCCGCCCGCGGCTTCGCCCGCGTTTTAAAAAAGACCATAGTTCCCGTTCTCGTGGGATTTCCCGGAATAAACCTATTCTATGTGTTAATCCAAGTTACCCTCTATATGTGTGCTAAATTTTATTGTAATCGGTTCAGTAGTATTTGCGTGAAAGAGTAACAAACATACATACTTTTGCATTTATAATATTAGTAGTTCCACTTCTGACACGTGTGCTTGACACACACGTATAAACATGGTTTTAATGAAAAAACTGAAAAAAAAAAACTAGTAAAAAAAGACTAAAATAAAAATAAAAACTTAACGTTTTTGCGTAAAAAATCTACTTTACATCTATGTAGATCATTCTTTATTATTAACCAATATACAAACTTTTCAACAGCTGTTAACAACACATAAATAAACAACAACATATCTATTTATCAAAGCATAGTCTAGCCACATACAGTCTAGACTGAAGCACCCTCTCTGTGACGTCACTAATGGTCAGGTCAGACTTGACTCAACATTTTCGGTCGTACTTTGATGTTAAACTTCTGTTTAATTATAATTGACGTCATTAGAGTTTGTCACGGACTTGATAAAATGGGAAAATACGTTTTCACGAAACAACACTATTAAAATATGTTTTTTTTTAATTTAAGGAATTACGATTTCCATATTAGTAAAAGTCTTACCTACTACTACTAACTTTTAAAAAGCACCACAAGCTCCAGAAAGTAGCTTTTTCTGTGTGTATTTTATTTCCGCTATTACTATTTAAATTTTTTATGCGTAACCACAGAATACGTATAATAGTAGCAAACGCTTTTTTTTTCAAGTGGGGAAATCTTTCCTAAGATACCCACGGCTCCCGGGGAAAGAGCCGTGGTTTATGTCTGATTCCTACCTATTACCTAAAACCCCACCGTGTACCAACGCGCCGCTTTAGACAGGATGCGGGAACACTATTGCAATCTTCCGCATGTCCCGCCCAGCAGTTGCCCGTTTCCAGGCCCTCCGCCAATTGCCTGTTTCCAGGCCCTCCACTAAATTGCCCACCCCGAGGCGGCGCAAGCTGGCACACGAGCTCACGCCATCCACTCGCCGACGATGGATTAAGTAGCTAAACGCTAACACAACCCTATAAAGATAAAAAAAAAATCAGTGAAAGAAATATAACAAATTACTCGGCTTCTCGTGTTCGTTTGGAAAAAGTAAATTGTGTCGTCATCCAATGAACGCGCTAGTCAGTCAGTCAAATAGCAGATTTAACCAGATGACGGCGACATTGCCATGACACGCTATTACAAACCTTAAGGGACATACAAGAAGCTTGGTACATAAAAAAGAGCGTGTGTGCCGAGCACACGTGTCAGAAGTTAAACTTCTTTGGCAAGATTCAAAAATCAAAAATCGTCTCCTTACTCAATGACGTGACGGTATTGCCGCGACGCGACCTTGAAACTTTACTCTCAAGTTGAGAGTCTCAACGCGCCTCAAAAAGTTTCACTTCAAAAATCACGAGATTATAAGACTATAAATAAAAACATTCCAAACACTTACAATCAATTTCACTAATAGCAACCCTAACTGCCAGATGTTTTACCCACCAGATTACGAGCCATATAATTTTTGTTGCGCACAATAATCTTATAATCCCTACTACTGGGGCGGATAGCGATAAATCTATATTTCCTGTAAATCACTTGTGTTTTTACACCTTTCAATGTGTCACAGACTAATATGGGGAATGACGAAATGTTTCTTTACTAAGTAATTAAAATTAGGTTTCTCGAGTGCTAAATTTTCGATTAAATTTATTAAAGTGAAACTTTTATTACATCGTCTCAAACTTTTTGGTCTGTGTAGCGCATGTCGCGTGTATCGCGGCTGCCGCGGAGTAGGTATACCTACTCCGTCTCGCGACATGCGCTACACAAAGCAGTGTTCGGAACCGTTTACCGTTCGAACAGTTTCACTTTTACCGTGGTTTCATAAAACCACACAACATTTTTTAAGTAGTATTTTAAACTAAATAAATACGATCCATTGATGCCTTACTAATTTTGTATACTTAATTGCGTTACAAAAAGAAACATAACATAAACCGTAGCTAACACAGGTAACACTAGCAAGCTACTAGATATTATTCTGTGACGCTAGTAAAACTTATAGCAAGAATCAGTAAAATGCGACATCGGTACATCCGTAGTTACCTATTTAGAATAAAAAAATCCAGTTCTAAAATCAGTGAAGTCTTGTAATTTCTATAAGGATTACTCAATTTAAAACGATTTCATACTACATTGATTCCCTTAACAGGTCTATTAAAAAAAAACGTAACAAAAACAACCTCAATTACAATTATAAACAACCTGTCATCCCGTAAAACTATACCACGAATATTTAAAACCAATATAGTAATAAAGCAATTTACATTACCCTTGCATGATTTATTATGCAAATTATTAAAAAAAAACCTATTGTCTATGCTCCGTTCCCGCGCTAAACAATGCCTTGTCATTCTTCCCGCCAATTTTGATCTGTCAACTGAAAAAAAAAGAAGACAACTGAATGCAGCCCTAAAGCTTGCTATTCGAGTATGTTCTTTAATTATTCTGAGTTAAGATTTATTTTTGAATGCATTTTGGTAAAATTTAAATGAGAAAGTATTATTTTAGCACTATAGCGCGATATGTATTGTTTAGTTTACTTTGAGGTGCGTGGGAACAGATTTTAAAATATTGTGATATTCACTAAAAATTAAAACCATTGGTAATAAACACTTGTTTTTACATAATTATTTATGATTGTAAATTGTAATGTATTTATTTATTTATTTATTTATTTATTTATAGATGCACCAACAGTAACTCAATTTGTAACATTATATAAGTAATCGTACATAAAGTCTTAATCTAAATTGGCTACTAATTACAGGTACATACAGCATTACTTGAGAATTGGATTGAATTAAGTATTTAATTTAAATAATTATACACAGGAAAAAAAAAATCATGTCAGATATAGAGCAATGTGAAAACAATATTGTCAAAAATAATTATAGGAATTCAATTACATTATTACAGGAATTCAATAACAGTGTCCATAGAGATAATTTTGATAATTTTATTCTTGAAGGACCAAAATGAGTCGTGAAAGATGTCAACATCATTATTTATATTAATCTTATTGAAAGCACGCATTAGTCTGTTCATGGGGCTATACTTCTTTAAGTTTGTACGAGACGAAGAGGCAGAAAAGGTATTAACTATCGCATAACGTGGGATTGAACGGGGAACAGTTAAATTAATATAAGTTAAAAGATTGGTGTTTAGATTGCCATTTACGATTTTATGCAAAGTATAAAGATCCAAAAGGTGACGACGATTTTCCAAAGAAATAAGTTTGAAATGCTCTAACCTATCATTGTATGGGGCCCTATAGTTGATGTGAGCATCCTTAAAAGCTAAAAATTTTGTGAATGCCTTTTGTACTTTTTCTATTCGTGCAATGTGTCGTTGATAGTGAGGGTTCCATATTGCACTAGCATATTCCAGCACACTGCGGACGAGAGAATTGAATAAAATAACCAAAGGCGCAGTTTTGTGAAAATCCTTAGTATTCCTTTTGATAAAACCCAACATACGCCATGCTTTTGAAATAATATCCTCAAAGTGATGTGAGAAAGTAAGTTTAGAGTCAAAGTATACACCCAAATCGCGAGCAACAGATACTTCCTTGATAAGTTCCATGTTAATGTAATAATCTGAATTCAATTTTTTAATTTTTCTAGAGAATTTAATATGTAAACACTTGTCAACATTAATTTCCATCCTATTATCAATACACCATTTATGAACAGCATTTATGTCTTGTTGAAGTAAAAATGCATCTGCTAAACTATTTACCGTCCTGTACAATTTTAAATCATCTGCAAAAATTGCACATTGACTATATTTTACACAGTCTGAAATATCATTAATAAAAATCAAGAAAAGGGCCGGGCCTAGATGCGAGCCCTGAGGGACACCAGAAGTTGCAACAAATTCATGGGACGTATAACCCCCCACGGTAACTCTTTGTATTCTATTGTGAAGATAAGAACGAAACCAATCCAAAAGACGCCCGTGGAATCCATAATTTTTTAATTTTTGTAAGAGAGTGAAATGATCCACCCTATCGAAAGCACTACTAAAGTCAGTGTATACAGCATCTACTTCACTGCCACTGTCGAGATTATTGCAGATGTAAAAAGCATAATGTAGCAAGTTTGAGACCGTTGAGCGGTTTTTACAAAAACCGTGTTGAAAATCGTTAATTAGATTATTGAAGTATGGCATAATAGTGGAAAGCACCAAGCGTTCAAATACTTTAGAAAACGTGTTCAATATAGATATAGGACGGTAATTTTTGGTGTCATTCTTATCTCCTTTTTTGTGAATAGGTATAACATTTGCAAGTTTCCATTGTTTAGGAAAGAGTGAAGAATCAAGAGATTTTTGAAATATAATTTTCAGAGGAAGTGACAGATTTGTGTATGTTCTAGTTATAAACAAGGGTGGTACACCATCAGGCCCGGCACCTTTACTAGAATCAAGAGATTGGAGTAATTTTGCAATATGGTCCTGACTCAAGGCGATATTGTGGATAAAGAATTGGGGATACTTATCCTCAGTATCAGAAATAAAATTCTTATCCCTCTTGGAATAAATCGACTCAAAATGAGAAGCGAAAAGTTTGCAAATACCCTGCCCCGTATCAGACGTTACATTGCCTAGTTTCATTTCGGATGGAATATTTGATGAACAACCTTTTCGGTTATTTATAAACGCCCAAAATTTCTTAGGGTTTTGTATAATAGATGACTCAATACTAGAAATGTATTCCTTGTAACGGATCTTAATTAGATCGCTTATCCTTTTGTTTAAGATACCTACCTCTAGCTTGTCCCTCGGATTGTGATATATTTTTAGCCTCTTGCGAATTTTTTCCTTCTCAGATATTAGTTTCTTAAGGTCAGTTGTATACCAAATTGGGTATTTATTACTTTTATTTTAATAATCCGTTTGGGTACATGAGCATCAATAGTTTTATAGATAATTTTATAAAATTTAGAAACCATGATATTGACATCATCACAAGGCAAAAGTTCCTGTTCCCATTCAATTTTAGACAGTTCAGAGTTAATAACACTGAAATCGGCTTTAAAAAAGTTGTGAATTTCAAGCGGTTTGTGTCTCAAATAATTACATGTAATGGAAGCTATTTTTATACAGATTGCGGGGTGGTAAGGATCTAGTTTTGATAAGGGAACAGTAACCTTTGAAACGTTAATGTTACAAAAACGTCCAAAAACTAAGTCTAACGTCCGTTGTTTAAAATTTTTAATACTGTTAAATTGAATAAGATCATTTTGAGACATAAAGTCAATCAGTGATGTCCCTAAAATATTGGAATAATTACAAGGACGTAATAAGTCATCTTCTAACTCCCAATCAATGAAACCTAAGTTAAAGTCGCCAATTACCAAAACTTCACTAGAATTAGATTGAATTACATTATTGATATTATCTAAAACACAGTTCAAAATATCGGGACACACTGGCGGTGCTATATAAACCGCGCATATTAAAATATCTTTTACCATACCATTAATCTTACACCTAAGTGATACCCAAAGATCTTCGTGGGGACTTTCAAAGTGTCGAAATCGAACAGAATGGATAGATTTGGATACAGCTATAATAACTCCACCTCCTTTGATTTTTGAAGATTCTGTAGATTCTCGATCTCTTCTATACAATATGTAATTTTCATTAAATACTTCTTTGTCATAGATAGAATTATCGAGCCATGTTTCAGTGCCAATTATTACTTCGTAGTGGTTTTGTAGTGACATAAGTCTTATGTGATCCAATTTCGTCTTCATACCCCGAAAATTTTGATAGTAAATATTGAATGTTAATACAGAAAAAAATAGGTCTAGTTTGATTTTTTTTTTTTATCTTTATTGAATTTTTGCAAGACACTCGAAATTCTTTATCTGAACAGATTGGGAAAACTCGTCCTTACGAGTGAAAATCCTTCCATTCCTTACCCACACGAAGCGAATACCTTTTTCTTTTGCAACATTTCTAGTTTTTGCATGCAGAGATTTATAAAATGGGGATAAATGTTCTGATATATATAACGGCGATAAAGCTCCCCCATAACCTAAATGACTGGAATTAATTCGGTTGTTCTGTGAAGATTTATTGAATTTGGATACTGCAGCAATAATTCCATCTCTGATATGAGTACTTCGCAATTTGTAAATAACTGATCTGGGTCTTTTGTTGGTGTCATCTAGTTTCCTCACACGTGTACAAGTTATAATGTCTGATTCTTGAATAGGATATGATATATCATATTATGCTTTATTATAAAGTAACTAATTATACCACTTCACCTACTTCTGTAAATTAGATATCTAAGGTTTTCAGTCAACTTGATAAAAATGTCTAAGTAATAAATAATTACTTAATGTTATTATTTAAAACTATTTTCACAGTAAAATGTTGAATTAGAAGATATAATATTATGATGATCTCGTCACACATCGATACATATTCGCAAGAACATAAAAATCAGTGCCAATAAAGCGCCAAAACTCACACCTTATCTGCATACGTCATTCACAATTCCACAACCCAAGATGGCCGAAAGTTCCCACAAACACGCAAATTGCTGAATGATTACGCATCATGAATGACTCTACAGGTGTCTACTACGCGAAAAAAAAAACAAAACACAGTAAAACCTGTTGTAGACACGTGCGTCCGCCTTGCGGCCAAAGACAATGGCCGGTGACACCCCGCCTACGAAAAAAAAAGTAAAGACCATAGACATTTTTTTTTTTGTTTTCATTGACTCGTTACTCGTTCCCACGTAAATTTTGTGTTTCGAATTTGTCATATTTTATTGTTTATTGAAATTTTTGTTAAAGCCTCGCGATCATATAATATTTATAATACCCACACCTATTTAATAAGTACAGCTATAAATTCAATTAATTTAAAAATTCAATAGACGTAATTAAATTTCTGCTTTAATTTAAAATTTCAAAGGGTGTTTCTATCTCATAAACTCATCCAAAAAAGTGCCCTATTAATTTAATTTATTGCGATTACTTCCTCTTCATCTCTAGATGCTCTTCATCCTTTCAATTAAAATTGTAAACTACCTAACTACAGATTTAAAAAAATACGAAACAAACAAATTATTCCCAAGTTATTATTCTTCAATAGAACCTCCGTACCTAGTCCCAACATTGGTTTAAAACTAAATCCTTTCACTTCTAACGACAAAATGTAATCCACTGATTCGATTATCCATTTACAAGCATTGTGTAATGGCTGAGGTAAACATCTGAAAGAGATTATCCTTGTAAAGATTATGAGTTAATAGGTTTGTTCAGAAAATACTAATATTTTTTCAATATGAGCACACGAGTTTTTATATGTGTGCTTTTACAGCGTGGGTTAATTGATGAAACGATTTAAAAAACAAATATCTATGTAATGTTATTTTGTAAAAATAACCAAAAATGTATAATGATATAATGTACATGATTATTTGGCATGTTTGTCTCTGAACTCCTAAACGACTACCTAGACCGATTTTGATGATATTTTTTGTGTCTTCAAAATATAGATAGTTAATGGTCTAGATTTACAATTCAAACGCAAAAGCTAGTCCTATCTTGATATGATTATTCGATCTCCTAGTCT
Source organism: Colias philodice (assembly GCF_061535455.1). Lineage (NCBI taxonomy): Eukaryota > Metazoa > Arthropoda > Insecta > Lepidoptera > Pieridae > Colias > Colias philodice. The sequence goes on along the minus strand of NC_143114.1, from coordinate 4,949,767 downwards.
TGTCTTATAGGTATATGAAGTTCGACAAAATCAGTCATTAAGTTTTCAAATTCTAATTTCAAAAACTCCCATATTTATCTACACTCAATTCGATTTAAATCCAACCATAAACAATTCCCTCCTACACTGATCACATCTATATACTCAATTCGAAATTAAATCACACCATAAACAATTTCATAAATCGCGCATCGACAGCAGACTAAACAGTGGGATTATGTTGCCAGCAACAAAAACACGCACACGTGGTACGGATCTGGGCCGCATGGTGGTCCTTGAGATATATTGTTTTAAAGGGGCACAAATGCAAGCAGGATTTGCGTGATTTTCAAGGAAGAGGGGTAGTGATATTTTTTTTATTCATTTATGGTATTAAAAGATTTTTTATAAGAACGAGCCGCCATGTAAAACTGAAGCTACGGCCGTTACGTACAAAGTACTCCGTACTCCGTTTTCGATTTTAATTGTATTTATCGATTATATGTATTTATTTATTTTTATAAGATCTAGACGCACACAATATTAATAAAAGGCTTCTTGTAAAGAGTGGCTCAGAAAATAACAGTAAAACCTTAGAGTTCATCTATAATGTTATTTTTCAAATTTATGTTAATACTAGAGGTCCGCCCCGGCTTCGCCCGTACATATTTCGCAATTAAAGGTAGCCTATGTCCTTTCTCGGGTATCAAAATATCTCCATACCAAATTTCATGCAAATTGGTTCAGTAGTTTAGGCGTGATTGAGTAACAGACAGACGGACAGAGTTACTTTCGCATTTATAATATTAGTATGGATGGCAATAATGTAAACACATAGGTACTGATTGGCGTACATTATTGCAGACTGTGTCCACCTCTAGAAGGTCACTTATTACCTGAGATGTCTCATAGAATAACCAAAAAAAGTGCTATAGCTACATATACAGGGTGTAATCGTTAAGTGTGCACAGGCGATTATTCCGTAACTATTACAGATATCAAAAAACTTTAAACTGATATCGAAAGTACTTAACCTAATGAGTAAAATGGCCATAATAAATTTTTAAAAATAATACGAGAAATATCTAAAAAATTAACTTTAAGCCCTCCCATACATTTAGTATGAGATATGAATATCCCATGTACATGGGTTGATCCAAAAGTAATGATAATCAATATTAAACAAGGTCATTACAGTTAAAATAATTATGTATTTCTCTAGATAGTCTTCTAACTAGATAATACTTCGATATTTTTTTTCCTTAACTTAGAAAAAAAAAAACTTTGACTTCATCTACAAAAACCCCTCAAAATCGGCCATCACTTCGCTGTCGTCTTAAAATTTCTTATATCGACGGTGTTTCTTGTGCCGAGGTAAGAGATAGAATTAACTAGGAGCTAGATCTTACAAACAGGGTGGGTGTTCAAGCATTTTCAATGCCGATTTTTGATTGGCAGCCATCGCAACTGACGCTTTGTGATCTGGTGCGTTGTTTTGGTGAACCAATATTCAAGACCGAAGTTTGCCATGTCTCTTTTTCTTACTAACCTACCCGCAATCTTTTAATTTGGTCTGTGTAGTAAGAGCCCTGTGTAGTAGTGGCTACCTTCTTAAAATATTCCACATTTCTTCAGCGTCCCAAAAAACTACGGCTTTAATCTATCCCACTAGTTTTCACTTTGAAAATCTTCACCGTCACTTTGGAAGCTCGCATCCAGGCCATTGATTGTTTCTTGGTTTCAGCATAAACATGGTGAACCCAGGTAACGCCCATGGTCACAAATCGTGACAAAAAATTATCCTGATCTCATTAAAAATTTAGAAATTCACCCTCTAAATGTCGAATCGTTGTTTCTTCTTTTCGTCGGGAAACATTCTGGCTCGCACTGTTCACATTAAAATTAATGTTAATACTTGGAAACGTGGCCTGTAGATATAATTTTTTTGTGATAACTTAGTGATTACATGAGCAAGCATAAAACATTTATTTTATATTTTTATGTGCACAGGAAATACCCAATTATCATTACTTTTGGATCAACCTATACATTTAATATGAAAGATTTTAGCTTTTTTTTTTTGTTTTTTTGGTTTTCTGCTTTAATTACTTCGCAAATTTGGAGGGAAGTTCATTTAGAAACTGTAAATAGACCTCCTCATTGTATTGCACAATAAGGACGTCACTTCGAAAATCTACTATGAATACAAAATGTATGGGAAATAAATTGTATGGGAGCGTTTAATGTAACATTTTTGGTTATTTCTCGTTATGTTTTTAAAAATTTATTATGGCCATTTTACTCATTAGGTTAAGTACTTTCGATATCAGTTTAAAGTTTTTTGATATCTGCAATAGTTACGGAATAATCGCTTGTGCACACTTAACGATTACACCCTGTATACCTCGGATGAAACTACGGGGCATAGCTAGCTTAAAAATTAAAATATTAACCAATACGTCCATACGACCAAACCAACGCATTCAACACAAAAACAAGTATATCATCTAAATCTCTTTCATAGACCCAACGTCTCCAATATCCAAGATGGCTGATATGCAAATGTTTATTGATTTGCGCTCTTTGTCCGCGAATTATCTGTGACCACGCATAATTATGCCTCATTTGGTTATGGCTAAATAATGCTTGTGACATATGAATGTTATTGTAGATACTAGATACTTCCTTTATGAAGTTATAGTTGTGTCGAGTTGTTGATCGTAAGGACACATTTGATCTAAAACTAGGTGCTTTTTAATAATACAAAGTTTAGGGTGGTTTTCCACCAAAGCTGTGCGAGGAAAATATGTCAAATTCAAATTCAAATTATATTTATTTGCAAGAATGTAGTTACAAATTATAGATGTTTTAATTACAATATTATGTGGCTAATACATTCTACCCATTGATTGGGTGTGTGTCGTGCGGGGATGTCTAGCTGTGCGAGCAAAATGTGTCGTTCGAGGATGCGTTGCGAAGCTATGCAATGTCTTTTAATTGTCATTAGTGCTCAAAATTATAGAACTAATAAACATACCTCGCGAGCATTTCTCGCACACATTCCTCGCACATATCTTTAGCTTTAGTTTTGTATGCTCGAAAACTATGGCTATGATGGCTACTAAAGCCATAAGGCCGCCATTTGTGCATGTCTCTCTTCTATATATGTATGTCTTTTTCTTGTTTGTAACGGTGTACAATAAAGCGTTTTCATTCATTCATTCATTCAAACCTAGCATTGCAGAGCCGTTTCCACCAGAGCTGTGCTGAGCGAGGCAAGCTTGACACCCTCGCCGCGCATCCAGCATATCTTTAGTGGAAAACTACCCTTAATGGATGGTTGTATGTTTGAACTTGCTAATCTTAGGAACTACGGGTCGGTTTTGAAAAATTCTTCAGAATCGAGACTATCGAGACTCATTATCATCACGAAAATATTGAATTTTTTTTGGGCGATTCAATTTAAAAACGGCTCGACCGGTTTAATTATATAGAAGATAATTTGCCCATTCGTAATTTCCTTTATTTCCGTTCAAGCCGAGACGGGGAAATTTTCGATGAGGTACCTATATTGTCAGAACAGTGCAATTTATAGTAATCTCTAAAATTTATAGCAAGATTTCGCCATTACCATATTAAATTTAACTTTACGTCTAGCTCCCAACCGACCCTTACATCTCAATTATTCTCAAATACAATCACAGTTATGTAACGCGATTATCAACACCAATACAATGGACTGTCAAAGCTGTCAAACAAAATACGGGCTGTTTGCAATCATTGTACCTGTGCCTTTTATTTTTTTTTCGGAAACGGACATAGGAAGATGCACAGATAAAACAAAATATTGGGAAGGTGCAAACAGCCAGTACGATTTTGAACCTGTACGAGTAAGGTGTAACTTTTTAATTGTTTGAATTGCGAATGAGTTTCCCGCGCTTTTAAGTTATTTTTTTCAAGTGATTGCCAGTTGTTATAATGAAATTTCCGTGTAGAAGAGACCATATTAAGCATTCGAAAGAATTACATATGGATTTTTGTAAGTTCTTCTTTTGTAAATTTTTATTTTATTTTGATTTTTAACGTGAATATGTGAATATTGAAATATGATTAATTGAATATAATACCAAATATAAAATAAGATTGAACTTTACACCTAAGACAATTTTTAAAATCATTAATAAAAAAAAAAACAGTCTTTTAGAGCATATTTTATTTTATTTTAATATTTTGTTGTATCAATGGCAAAAAGTGTTGACAAGTTGTACCTATAAAATAAAGTCGCTTTCCTCTGTCTGTGTGTCTGTAATCTGTATGCTTCTTTGATGCCGGTTTTTTTATAGAAAGAGTTCTTGAGGCCGGTTTCAAATTTCAATATATAATTTATTAAGCTTTAGATAACCCGTGGAAAGCTAGTCCTACTAATATTATAAATGCGAAAGTTTGTGAGGATGTGTGTGTGTTTGTTTTCACGCAAATACTACTGAACCGATTACAATGAAATTAAGCATAAATATAGAGGGTAACTTGGATTAACACATAGGATAGGTTTTATCCCGGATATCCCACGGGAACGGGATATAGCGGCTTTTCTTTGAAATTGTGGGCGAAGCCGCGGGTGGAATGGTAGTCTATTATAATTCTGAAATCAGAAGTATAGAAAAATGTTGCTATATCAAAATAGAAATACGTTGCAAATTTGGAAATAGAACAAATTCCATTGAGCTTACAATAGTTTATGGCAATTCCGATATAAATGGCGGCCATATGTTCTATTTATTGTCGCGCGGTTTTAGCGCTATTAGCCAATTTATGGGGTTTCTAGCGTGGATACAAAATTACCCTAAAAATAGTTTTGTTAAAATTAGTTGAAAAATTCTACACTAAAGGTTTTACCTACCTATTGTAGGTATGCAATTTTAATTTCAAAAATAGTTTTTAAGATTTACAATATGAAATATTTAATTACAAAAATAGATATTAAAATTCAACTCCTTAGGTATATCTCCAAATAAGTAAACTGTACTTCAAAGAACAAAATTTTAAAATTTTTAAAGGGAAATTTCTTAGGCGCGTTGAGAGCAAAATTTCAAGGTCGCGTCATGGCAATACCGTCACGTCATGGAGTAAGGCGTTCTTAGTTTGTGTATTTGGAAGGTGTTTTAGTGACACGAGTGGGAGTTAGCTTTCAATGGTTGTAGGTCTCCAAAACTAAAGTAGAAAATCGTGTTTTGAAGTTCTCAAATGAATTAGTATTACGTTATTAATAAGTAGGTATATCTGTAGTACCTACAACTGGTAAATAAATTTCTAAGAGATCGTTTTATCCTTAATATATAATATCTAAATATGTATTTTTACCAAAATATTAATTAACTTCAATAAATGTTCATTTGTTGCATATTTTATATGTGTATAAATAAGGATTTATTTTCGTTTCTGCTAGATTTTGAAACATATAGAAATGAAATGAAATGAAATGAAATGATTTATTTTGCAAGAAATGTGGTAGATTTACAGATGTTGCATAATTCATTGTTCAGCACAAATCGCCAATTGATTGGCATGCAAAAATTAACAAGAGAATGTCAATGTCTTACTACATAAATATCATTTTTATAATAATTATACATGTCAGCTATTATGTACCCTTTTTCACTTACAATTATATAATATTTATGTCAATTATTACACTTTTTACTATTAAATGTCAATTACTACAAATACAATTTAATTTATATAAATAAGCAATTACAATATTATAATATTATGTCATATTTTGATTTTTGAAAAAATTCTTTTAGGTCATAAAAACATTTTTCAATTAGCCAGGCTTTTAAACGCTTTTTAAAAATATTAAATGGCAATTCCCTCAAAGATTTGGGAATTTCATTGAATATATTTATACACATAACAGATGCATTTTTTTGGTGTAAGGCCGTACGGCATTTAGGCATCAGCAGCCTTGTAGGGTAGAATGGCAAAATTTCCTCAAAATCGGGGAAAATCTCCCTACTCCCAATAAAGCCAATTCGTATACGTTAAGCCGGTAACGTCATTTGTAAGAATTACCGTTGATTTGAATTATTCATCACCGTTGTTGTTTTCCCGCCATTTTGTCTATGTTTTTTTTTCTTCACAGATTATGAATATGTATATATCGTTAGGGTGATGTAAATTTTTCGCATGCATAATTTTTTATTCATATATTCGCGTTTGAAAAATGAAATATGCTGGAAAATTGTGAACATGTAAATTTCTAGGTGAAATTGTACTATGCGGTAGGTAGATACTATGTTTACATGTGTTTACGTATTAGGTTATCTCACTTTGTAGCCTAATTAAAAGTACTCTCCATGCTGCGAACTTTCATATACATATTTTCATAATTCTATTCAACAATATTATGGTCTAAGATCCGGGATTGTAAAAATATACCCCCTTGTGTTAATTATACGAAACAATTTTTTAAAGCTGATTTCAATGTAATGAATTTATAAAAACAACCTTCACAAAATAAGTCTGTACATTGTTAAGATATTGTGAAGTTTCTAAAATGTATAATTCAAAATAATCCCTCAGCCTGCCGCAAAGAAGCGCGGCCGCACTCCATCAACGCCGCCATCATGAAAGAGAAAAGCAAGAACGCGGCCCGATCTCGTCGGGAGAAAGAGAACGCCGAGTTCCTGGAACTGGCGAAGCTTCTCCCTCTACCGTCAGCGATCACTTCGCAATTGGACAAGGCGTCTGTTATACGGCTTACGACTAGCTACTTGAAGATGCGACAGGTTTTTCCAGACGGTAAGTATTTATAGTAATAGAGGTGGTAATGAAGCTTGTGATAAATCTGGTGATGAAGCTGCCGTACATGGACAGGTAGTATGGTTAAGCAGAAGCCATGGTAAAGGTAGAAACATCAATATCGTGGTAGGTCACCTACAATGTTTAAGAAGAAGGCAAAATGCTCGATAAAGCTGGTAATATAGCGACGCCATGAACAATGCACTAAAATCGTGGATAGAGAAAAAGAACGCAGAGTTGCTCGAGCTGGCGAAGCTTCTCCCTCTACCGTCAGCGATCACTTCGCAACTGGACAAGGCGTCTGTTATACGGCTTACGACCAGCTACTTGAAGATGCGACAGGTTTTTCCAGATGGTAAGTAGTAGATAGGTTATGAGGGTGATGATGATATGGCTAGTAAAGCTGGTAATAAGGTTGGTAATCCAGCTGGTGATGTGGTTTATGAAGAAGCTTGTAATCCAGTTGCAACATGGACAGGCAGGTCACTTACAATAAGGTGACACGATTAAGCAGAAGCGAAAGTAAAGGAGAAACATAAATGCTAAAATCAGTAAGGCTAAGGTAAGTGGTAAGTTTAGATATTATACGTGATGATAATGATGAAGGTGGTGGTGATGAAGTTCGAGTTATATCGACACCATAAACAGGTAAAGGGTAAGGTGGTGATGAAGTAGACCGCATCTTAGCTTTCCATCAGGCGAGATTGCGGTCAAGCGCTTCCCTATCTTAAGTAAAAAAAAAAAAAAGTTCGAGTTATTCGATACTTACAATATCAAAGCGTTGCTACGCATACGGCATACCGTATGCTTAGCAACGCATATGCATAAGTTAAGCGAAAGCAATCAATTTTTTGGGTGTATTCGTTCGTAGTTTCATCAATCAATTATTATATTTTTACAAAATGTAGGTGCTATTTTAAGTTTTAAATTTTTCAAAAAGCTTATATCGAGATACTCTATGTAAGATAGTTAAATATACCACTTATGAAAGACTAGCCGCTCGGCGCGGTTTCACCCCCGTGGCTCCTCTCCTATTGGTCATAGCGTGATGATATATAGCCTATAGCCTACCTCGATAAATGAGCTATTTAACACCGAAAGAATTTTTTAAATCGGACCAGTAGTTCCCGAGATTAGCGCGTTCAAACAAACAAACAAACACACAAACAAACAAACAAACTCTTCAGCTTTATAATATTAGTATAGATTCATCCGCCGTCGATATCTCCCTAGAAATATTTTACTAAATTATACATCATTTTAAACAATTTTAACTTTTCCATATCCCGTGAGCACCAGCTTCATGCCCAGTACAATATTCCCTCCTTTTCACCAGGTCTAGGAGACGCGTGGGGAGCAGCACCACCACCCCCACAACCAAGAGAACTGTCTATACGGGAACTTGGATCCCACCTCTTGCAGACCCTTGATGGGTTCATCTTCGTGGTGGCACCAGATGGCAAGATCATGTATATAAGTGAAACAGCGTCTGTTCATTTGGGTTTGAGTCAGGTAAGCGAATTTTAGAACATTTTTGCACGTCAAGTTTTAAGAATTTTTATTATAGTAATGTAGTATATTAGTGAGGGTAGACACAAATAATGTCACCGATCGTGTGTCAGTTTTGTTGCTGTGAGTAAAAGTGATTGTTTCAATCTAAATTAAGCCTCAAATACCATATAAGAACAGTTTGTACTTTTTTAACATGATTTTTTTTACTTGTATATTGTGTAAAACAATTTTTTAGTTATTGGCAAATTTAGGAAAGGAAATGTAGTTTTTATGAAAGGTTCCTTTCTTAATTTTAGTTGTTGTCGTTCGAGCTTTCAGAAAGTCAGTGTCTTTGCCTAATTATCATGAAAATAATGAAAAATTTAAATTTCAATGCCATTTTTATTACCTAAATAGTCAATAGCAAAGTTATCTACTTTACAAATGAACTACATATTTGAAAACGGCCGCGGCATTGTCAACTATTGACCGAATTATTGAATTTCCTACTTTTCACATAGACCTACCTTAGTATAATCTATACTAATATTATAAAGCTTGAAGAGTTTGTTTGTTTGAACGCGCTAATCTCAGTAACTACTTTTCCGATTTGAAAAATTATTTCGGTGTTAGATAGCCGAGGAAGGTTATAGGCTAATATGTACATCATCACGCTAAGACCAACAAGAGCGGTGCAATGCAGGTGAAACCGCGGGGCACAGCTAGTTACTACTATAGTACTACTACTATATTATATTATCTGTTACATACAAGCCCTTTAAAAGCAAATTCTTCTTTATTTCCAAATCAAATATCCTCAACAGGTGGAGTTAACAGGCAACTCCATATACGAGTACATTCACCAAGCGGACCATGAAGAGATGAACGCAGTCCTCACCTTACAGCATCCACACTCTTATTTAGGACATCAATGTCCTACCATTGGGTAAGTTATACTTAGGGCCGATTTTTCAATGCTTGGATAAATCTTATCCGTCCAATAAATTATTACACCATAATATTAAAATATCACGTAAACTGGCAAATACGGGCAATTAGAATACGTTTTTAATATGGTAGTTTTATACATTATTCGACGAATAAGTTTTATCCAAGCATTGAAAAATCGCCTTTATTTGACTTGTTTTGACAGACTTAATGTTATATTTTGATGTATTAGTTCCTATTTCGACACGTTTGATTTGACGTAATATTCTTATTTTGACACACTTTTTTGACATATTTGACTTAATGTTCTTATTTCGACATTTATTTAACTTTATCACAATTGAAAATAGAAGTAGAGTCAAAACTATATCTATTTGATAGTCGTTGATTTGATATATTTCAAAAAATTTGGATTGACAAAATATAATAGCATATATGTAATTGGATTATTCTCTATACTTCATGCCAGTATTTACTTTTTTAACTATTTGTCTTATTGGTATTTCTGTATTTGAATCATTCGATATTTTTATCATATTTGTCTCATATGTAGATACCCAGCAACGTGAAAGAGCGTTCAAACATTGCAGATCTATTTGATTGGTCTTATTTAACCTATTTGTCATATTCGACCTATTTGACATAATATTTGACTTATTTATCCTATTTGGAATATTTTGAACATTTGACGCATTTGACCCATTGATGCATTTCTGTCTTCTATTTCATTTATTTGACATATTTGTCTCATTTAACTTAGGGCCGATTTTTCAATGCTTGGATAAAACTTATTCGTCGAATAATGAATAAAACTACCATTTTAAAAACGTATTCTAATTGCCCGTATTTGACAGTTTACGTGACATTTTAATATTATCGTGTAATACTTTATTGGGCGGATAAGTTTTATCCAAGCATTGAAAAATCGGCCCTTATTGATCATATTTCTCTTATCAGATATCCCGTTGGTGGCACATGGAGTGCTAGTGTAGACATAGAATGTGAAAGAGCGTTCTTCATTCGTATGAAGTGTGTGTTGGCGAAACGGAACGCTGGTCTCACTACCTCGGGGTACAAGGTTCGTTGTATTTATTGTAATTTGTTTTTATAAGAGAAAGATAAATTATTAAGTTTTACAAATTTAGACGGCTAATAATTGCAACTTTGACTAGAAAATTATTTAATATGTGCACAATTTCACAATTGTATCGTATTTGAATAAAACATTGAATATTTTAACTTTGTTTACGTCTGCAGTTTTACATTCTGAAGTAAATTTAATAAAACAATTACAACTAGAGACGTCAAACAATTTTTACATCGAATTTGTTCGAGAACCTTTTGATATACAATATCAATTAAGTTTGAGATTTAAGCATTAAATAACTTTTACTTCTTTTTTAACAAAATACAGTCATAAATTAATTTGGATATCATTAAAACATAGGTACCTAAGTAATTGGATTGAAATTTAAAATAAATTAATAAATTAATGAGTCCAATATGACCGCACCCTAATGTGAACACCCTGTAGCGAGGCATATTGCACTTTGCGTGTGATAATTAGTGTACAGGGTGATGAGAGGGTATTATAATTGTATATTAGGGGTGGTGTTAGTTATTCTAATGAAATATGCAATTATTTTACTTATGACATCAGATATAGGTATTACTTTTCTTTTCTTTGTATTGGTTAAATAGAACCATAAGCAAGTGGATTTGATTTGGAGCTTCTCCATAATATTTGTTTAAATAATGTCAATGTCGTCATCTGTCATCTGGATCAATCTGCTATTTGATTGAATGACTAGCGCGTTCATTGAATGACGACAGAATTTATTTTTTCCAAACGTCCGCAAGAAGACTATGGCGACTTGACGGAGCCCGCTTAGCGGTGTTAAATTTCTGTGTAGTTAAAAAAAACACGAACTAAACCTAACCTAATCCATCCCCTTATCCAAACTAACGACTATGCTAAATGACTTTCAGTCAATACGTTGAACGTTACATTCAATAAGTCCATAAGTTTCCATAAGTCATTCAATTATTAAGGAAGGTGTTAGTCATTAAATAAAATTTTAAATTACTATTTCCACCTCAGGTGATCCACTGTTCCGGGTACTTACGAGCCCGTCGTTTCGGCGAAGGCTCGGCCCCACTTGGTCTGGTGGCGGTTGGACACTCACTCCCGCCCTCCGCCGTCACAGAACTGAAGCTGCACTCCAACATGTTCATGTTCCGCGCGAGTCTAGACATGCGACTCATATTCTTGGACGCCAGGTGAGCATACACACAACACATATTAACACATCACATAGTGATCACATCAATAGCACATAACATACATACTGCGCATAGCACATAACACAACGCATTGCACATAATACACTGCAAACAATACGCTGCAAACAACACACTGAACACAACACTGCACACAACACATTGCACACAGCACACAACATACTGCACACAACGAACTGCACACAACACACTGCACACAACTCACAACACACAACTTAGCAAACTTATTTAAAAAGCCCGCGATTTCGGGCGCGTGATACCCAGTTAAAACTTGCTCATGATGTGCTTATCTAAACTCAATCTCTCTACCATTAACAACCGTTGACTAGATTGACTTCCTTCTGATGAAAATTTAAAAAATTATGGTTCAATATTGATGCTGTGCTGAGTTGTAACTTGTATACCCTAAATAATGACAAACTCACATTTCTACAAATACATATATTGCGTAAAAACACATTACAAAAAACTATAATATAGAAACAGAACACTTTTATGCATTCGTTACGGTTTGCTTTTCTTAAATACAGAATACTACCTTCTATTTCACGTCAAATAGGAAAATACATATCACTTACTAAAGCCCTAGTAATAAATCGCAAATAATTCAAGCTCAGCCATTTGACATTGGATGTTTATTGCATTCCGAGAAGCATACAGCCAACATACAGCCAACAATACTATCGCGGACTGTTTCCATGGTAACACGATAAACTCGTGGGTTGTTGTGGCAAGTTATGTGTAAAGCTCTTTTCAGATAGCAAAGGATATTGTCGTTTCAACAAGTATATGTGATACTAGATGTTCGCGACGGATAGGAGTTGTTTTTGTTTATGAAAACTTTATCAGTCACTAGCTGCGCTTCGCGGTTTCACACGCATGGCTCCGCTCCTGTTGGTCTTAGCGTAATGATATATAGCCTATAGCCTTCCTCGATAAATGGGATATCTAAGTTAGCCCATTTATCGTGGAAGGCTATAGGCTATACATATAATATCTTCACGTTAAGACCAACAGGAGCGGAGCAACGCGGGTGAAACCACGGAGCGCAGCTAGTATCCGATAAAATTCTACTTTCTTCCAAAATAAAACATCTTCATACCATATTCTATGGGTATTGTTGTGTTTGTTTGTATGAATCAAGCATGATTCCGCGGTTTTATTCGCATACTACTTTGCATTTAAGCATCAATCAGATAAATTTTGCACTACCCCAATTTCATCCAGATTCTTTAAAAATGATAATACAAACATTTATAAGGTGATTTTGTTATTTTACTCTGTATTGTAAGTTTTTCACACGTCACGATATTCCCGTACCGTGTGTAAATGGAAACGCGCACACATTTATTGGTTCACGCCAATCAGCGGCGGGCCGAACAATCGTCGCTTCGTCGAAACATTACTATAACCGGTCGAGCCGTTCCCTATATTCACTTATAAAAGAAATACTCGCTAATATTGTTCGACACTTATACAATTACTAGCCTCGGCTTTGCCCGCGTTTTCAAAGAAAAACCCACATAGTTCCCGTTCCCATGGGATTTCCGGCATAAAACCTATCCTATGTGTTAATCCAAGTTAGCCTCTATATGTGTGCTTAATTTCATTGTAATCGGTTCAGTAGTATTTGCATGAAAGAGTAACAAATATACATACACATCCATCCCCACAAACTTTCGCATTTATAATAATTAGTAGGATAGGAATTAGGATAGGATGTTGTACCTATGTGGTAAATATAATATCCATATTTTTAAATGTTATGAATGTTTGTCTGTCTGTTACGTATTCACGGGTAAACCACAGCAACAATTTAGATAAACTTATATCTACTTTGAAAAAATCAACTTAGTTACAGATGTTGAAATTAATTAAAATAATATACTATAGTAGAGCCATTTTAATAGGCAACATTTGACAGTTCAACAAAATTCAACAACGTAACCTAGTAACGACGACATAGAATAACATGATATTTCGTTTTGTTAGAACTGCACATTTGCTTGACTTTTTTCAATTACGACTACATATTTATAATAACAATGACCGATACAAGTAATTTTAAGATTTCATTTTACTGATAAACCATTTTAAACATAATAAACAATTTCTGAATTGAAGAACTGACGTCACTACAATTTTGTGTCAATAAACATTTTTTCTTTTTAAATACCAGAGACGTTACTCTAAAAATCGAAATCTGACATCTAGAATCGAATGCATTGATTACTTGTGAATAAAAATTATCATAAATCAATAAATTCGATTGACAAATGTTTCAAATCCGTATCGATTAATTCACTTTAATCGATGTTTTTAAGCAGGTTACCTCTCTTCGAAGATAAAATTGATAGACGTCAAATGTTGCCTATTAAATTGGCTCGACAATAATAGGTAGATAGAGAAATGTCATGTAAGTAATTTCACTCCTTTTTACTATTTGACGATAAATTTAAACCCATAATAAGTTAAAGATATTTCAACAATTTTTTAAATAGTTTGGTAACACTTTTTACAATTTCAAAATAATTAGATTTTTCTTTCATAACCTTCAACAAATAATTATGCGCTAGCTTTCCTCTCGCGGCTTCGCCCGCTTTATCTAAAACCTAATAAATTATATACTAAATCCTTCCTCTTGAATCACTCTATCTTTTAAAAAAATCGCTTCAAAATCCGTTGCGTAGTTTCAAAGATTTAAGCATATAAAGGGACATAGGGACAGAGAAAGCGACTTTGTTTTATAAATAAATAAATAAATAAAATAAAATTGTTTTATTTCAGGAAATTTCCCTTCCCATATGCAAGTTACAAATTACAATCAAAATCAAAATAAAATACAAAAAATTAAAAACAATTAGAGCATCATTTATAGTTTTTTCCTGGCTTTATAGGTTTATCCCTAGCATAATATGATGAATGAACTTTGCACCAATACAGAAGTAAAGGATTGTCATAAAAGTTAGAGACAGCCACCAGAATACTATTACTGGAGCGTCTCATTCTCTCCCAAAAATTTGCGATTCGCGATCTCATTATGGCCATGAAATCCGGGACCCTCGTCTCCAAAAACATGCCAGATGCACTACAGAACCTGGGCAGTTTCATAAAGAGTCTGTATGCGTTATTATACTGCACTCTCAATGAAGAAATCACTTTATTTGTGAAGTTACACCACAATTGACACGTATACATGCACATGGAATATGTTTTAAATAACAATTTTTTAACGTCAGTAGTGCACCTGGCAAATCTTCGCGCCAGCATGTTGCTCCGGACTGCAAGGGCCCTGCGCTCTCTTTCAATATCTGAATCGTCTTTTAGATCCCCCGTCAAAATGTGACCCAAATATTTAAATTGTTCCACGATTTTAACAGGAGAACCATTCAAAAATAACCCAGGTATTCTCTCCGGTCCCTGTCCATATCTAAATACCATCAATTCGGTCTTTAAAGCGTTATACTTCAAGCCGTGAGAATTAGCATAATTCTCACAAATTGAGAGTAATTTTCTCAGACCCTTAATTGAAGGGCTCAGCAGAACCATGTCGTCGGCATAACTTAAATTGTTTACGCACACGTCGCCAAGATGACATCCAACCCTGGTTCCCCTGAGCTCGCCAATCAATCCATCTATATAAAGATTGAACAGGTCCGGAGAGGTTAGCCCTCCTTGACGTACTCCACATTCTAACCTATACCCGCTAGACATGGAGTCGCCCCATCTGACATAATTTGTTTGATTTCCGTACCAGAATCTCAACAGACGCGCTACACTGTAAGAAACTCCTGTTGCTTCCAGTTTATTCCAAAGAATACCATAATTTACCAGATCAAAAGCTTTACTAAGATCTAAAAAGCAAGCATACACCGATGTTTTGTGTTGCTTATAGTAATTTATGGTACTCTTTAGGCTAAAAATAGCTGCGTCCGTTGATAGTCCAGGACGAAAACCAAATTGTGCTTCATTAATATTTAATGATCTCTGTATTTCAGGATGAATAAGACGCTCCAGCACTTTACTTAATATAGTTCCTAAAGATATAGGCCTATAGTTAGACGAATCGCCTAGATTACCACTTTTATTTTTAGCAATAGGCACAACTATTGTTCTTATCAAATTTTTGGGCAAATAAGAATATTTTATGCACTTGTTGTATAGGTTGCACAAATGTTCGACCAACTTCTCACTTCCCCAAATTATATGCTCTATGCTGAGACCATCATAGCCGGGTGATTTTCCCCTTTGTATGCTTTTTATGGCTTTTTTAACATCTTTATGAGTAAATTTTATGCATGATTCCTTATCTATAGTTACTGGCTCGTTGTGATTGACGGTCTCAACACCGGGCACACTCTTTACAGGGAGAGGCTTAGTTTTGAATTTATTAGCAAATATCTCTGCAATCTGATCTGACATTTGCACACCATCTACAGAAACCGATCTACTCTCTCTACCATTAAGCTTTTTTGTAGTTTGCCAAAATTTTACGAAGTTTTTGTTTTTACTGCATGTAGCTAATATATTCATCTTAATACGATCTTCATTTTTTTGACACCACTGAATTTTATTTTTAAATATTATACGGCTCTTTCTCATATTATCATATAAAGGTCCATATATAGGTTTGCCCGATTCCACCCACTCCTTAAAGCAATATCTAGCTACCTGGTGGCTCTCTCTAACATGGAAATTCCAGCCTACTACATGTTTCCTATTTTTCGTTTTGTTTACTACGCTTCCACTAAAAATAGCAGCTTTTTGTAAAATATTCACAATATGATCGTATAATCTATTAATATATAAATGATGCTCATCAAGATGTTTACATTGGTGCATACTACTACATTTACAAATAAAAATATCACAGAAACTGTCCAATTTATCACAGCAATACTTTTGAAAACTCCTAATCTGTTCCTCCGTTCTTACACCCCACTTAATTCTATTAAAGCTATTCAGTCTATTCACATTACTGTCAGAGATGATTGTTGGTATAATCTCGTCAGATATTCGACATGTAATACTTAATGGATAGTGATCCGACCACCCAACGTCGTAGTGAATATTTACCTTCGCTATTGTTTGCCATGCGGCTTTTGTCGTCAAACAATGGTCCAACCATCTCTGACAGCCATGTGCTTCGCTAATATATGTAAAATGACTAGAATCTATGCCGAGTATATTAAAATCTGCACATTCCCACAACATATCCTTACAAAATTTAATTAACTCCTGGCCAAACTCGGCGGAAGGATGGGCATTAAAGTCTCCCATAATATAAACACATTGAGTGTCCGACTCGTCAATAATAGCACTTATTTCGGCCAAGCAATCAATGAACTCCGTCATGTTGTCCTTATTATCAACTGGCATATATACATTAATTAATAACATTAACTTACTCCCTATTAATATTCGAACAGCCGCAAGACGATTATTAGCACACTGAATAGGAGTTACAAAAGGGAATTTATTTTTATTCCACAATATGGCCAACCCACCATAGGGCCTGCCCCTCAATATTCCCGTGGACGTGTCCACGGACGACTTGGCCACGCCACTGTACTCACTATTTATGTCATTTATAAAATTCAAATCATGTGGCAAAAGCCATGTCTCCTGTAAAATGAGTATATCGGTATATTTAATTAAATCACGAATATAATTAATCGATCGTTTAACTGATTTACAGTTATAAGAAGTTATACAATAAGTAAATGATTTATCGTCCATTATTAATATTTTTAGAACTACTTGTATTGTTCCTTGGCACAAAATCGCGAAAACGTCTAAATTTAATTCCCTTAGGCCAAAAATCGGCACTTAGCTTTATACTATGTAGTGAAGTATAGATATTATGTCGATCTTTCTAGTCTAAAAATAGTTATCTATCCATACCATAGATACAATAATATTCGAGTACTAAGAAGTAAGAATAAAATAGTTATCCAATACCAAAACATTGCACCTGAGCGCGCCAGATGGTTGTAACTCTATACTTCGATTTTATCTCGCATCAGCAAAATTTCAAATAGATACATTGACCTAGTGATATTATGAGTAATCTATACTATCTATACTAATATTATAAAGGTGAAGTTTGTTTGTTTGTTTGACCGCGCTAATCTCGAGAACTACTGAAAAATTCTTTCGGATAGCCCTTTCGAGGAAGGCTATCCCTACTAATATTATAAATGCGAAAGTAGCTCTGTCTGTCTGTCTGTTACGCTTTCCTGCTTAAACCTCCGGATAGCCCTTTCGAGGAAGGCTATCCCTACTAATATTATAAATGCGAAAGTAACTCTGTCTGTCTGTCTGTTACGCTTTCCTGCTTAAACCACTCAACCGATTTTGATGAAATGTGGCACAGACAATCTTTAGACCCTGAGAAAGAACATAGGCTACCTTTTATTGCGAAAAAGGGGATGAAGATATTTACCACGCGCGGCACAGCTAGTAATAAATATACATAGTTAACCTTTTGAACGCCAATGACATCTATAGATGTCATGCGCAATCGTGCCCTGTGCGCCAGCGACACCTATACATGCCAAGAAACAGATCATAGATAAATACAAAATAAACATATTAAACCTTTACTTTTACGTGTTTTATTTATACAGTTTATGAACTGAATCCCCAGTTATTACATAATTGTACACAGTAAACAAAATTGCCAAGTAGTTATTCAAATATTTGATGACAAAAAATAACTTAATTTATGGCTAAAAAAGCATGTTCAAAACTCAAACTCAAACTCAAACATTCATTTATTCAATTAGACTACTATTTAGTAGCACTTTCGAATCGTCATTACATAGTATTTTAACATTTACCACCGATTCGGAAAGCAGTATCTATGGAGAAGAATCGGCAAGAAACTCCATAGTTGCTCTTTTAAATAATGTCAATAAATTTACATAATATGTAACTTATATCTACCTAACTACATAATATGCCAAAGAACTGTCCTGTGGTTTTTACGCGACAACCCTCCATGGGTCTTTATCGTCCATATATTCCTGAATACTGTAGTACGCTCTCTGAACTAGTACATTTTTTATGTAAGTTTTAAATTTAGTACTACTAAACTCTTTAATATTATGAGGAATTCTATTGTATAAGCGTATACCTTGACCCATAAATGAATTTTTAACTTTAGCTAATCGGAAAAATGGCATTTCAATTCTATTCTTGTTCCTTGTGCCATAATCATGTCTATCTCCTACTCTTGTGTGTAAGTCAGAGCTTTTGTGTACATGCAAAATATTATTAAATATATACTGTGATGGTACAGTAAGGATACCAGTATTCTTAAAATGATCTCTTAGTGAGTCCCGAGCACGTAAATTATATATAGAGCGAATGGCTCTTTTCTGTAAGATAAATATAGTTTCTATATCTGCAGCCCTGCCCCACAGTAGAATTCCATAGGACATAATGCTATGAAAGTAGCTGAAATAAACCAATCTGGCCGTATCTTCATCGGTGAGATGCCTTATTTTTCGGACTGCATATGCAGCAGAACTGAGCTTACCTGCAGCGGTGTTGACATGGGCTCCCCACTGTAGTTTCTCGTCCAATGTTAACCCTAGAAATACAGTAGACTCAGTAGGATGCAATACCTCCCCGTTCAAGGTAATATCTCTGTTCAACTTTTTTACATTAGGAAGTAAAAATTCAACACAAGTGGTTTTTTTGGCATTTAATAATAAATTATTGGCAGTAAACCATTCAGATATGTGTAAAAGAGCACTGTTCACTTCGTCAACATTTGGGTCATGCCTATCCACATTAAAAATTAATGAGGTATCATCTGCAAACAGAACTATTTCACACCTATCCTGCAAATAATAGGGAAGATCATTGATATATACCAAGAACAAGAAGGGACCTAAAATTGACCCCTGTGGAACACCAATGTTAATTGACGCACCGCTAGAACGTTCTCCATTAACAACTACAGTCTGTATCCTATCATGCAGGTATGACGCTATGAGGTTCTGGGCTTTTCCTTTAATTCCATAGTGATTAAGTTTACGTAACAAAGTACAATGTTCAACGCAGTCAAATGCCTTGGAGAGGTCACAAAATATCCCTAGAGCATTTTTTGAGTTTTCCCATGCCTTATATATATGTGTTAGAAGTGCAACTCCAGCATCTGTGGTTGAGCGCCCCTTTGTGAAACCAAACTGTTTGGTGTGCAGTAAATTATTATTTGCAAAATGACTACTCAATTGGTTTAATATTAACTTCTCGAATACCTTACTTAATGTTGGTAAAATAGAGATAGGTCTATAATTATTACAGTCTTCTTGATCGCCCTTCTTAAATAAAGGTATAACTTTACTAAGCTTTAGTAAATTAGGAAATGTACCATAGTCACAACACTTATTAAATATGGAAGCTAAATTTTTCGCAATATTTTCTATTATATTATTAACTAAATTTACGGACATTCCCCAAAGATCACAAGTATTTTTAAGATTAAGCGTCTTAAAGGCAGTAACAATATCATTAGCAGTTACGTGTCGTAATTCAAATAATGTACTGCACTCCGCAACATGGTCCCTCAAAAAGGTCTCTGCGAGTGCTGAAGACGAATTTAAACTATTAGTAATAGTAGCAGGGACACTACTGAAGAATTCTTCAAAAGCAAGCGCAACATCAGCACTTTTGTCAATAACCCTGTCATTATTTACAAGTTTTATGGTATTACTTGATTTGCTTTTACCCATTTCACCATTAATAATTGACCAAACTGTTTTAACTTTATTATCAGAGTCGCGTATTTTTTCTTTGATATACAAACGCTTTGCAGTGAAACAAACTTTTTTAAAAATTTTTGAGTAATTTCTAACATAACTAAGAAAAGTTCTCTCGCGCCAATGACATGTATACGTGCCTACTAGTGATGTAGTGTAATATTCAAGTAACTTCATTAAAATTTCAGCGAAATTACTCTAATTCGCTTAATTTTTGTAATAACTACAAAAAAAATATATAAGCTTAGTCACTGAGAAAAAAGGTAAATACTACATTCTTTTGTATAATACCATATTGTCTATATTGTGGATATTGTTGATTTGAATATTTTCCTTTTCGCCAATCATGCGCATCCCTAGCACAGTATCGATATGCAATCCCTTCTGCGCCATTGACATGAATAGATGTCGGACTGGTGACGTCGTAAGCGCGTGCCGTGTTGTTAAGTGCGGAAAGTTGTAAAAATATTTTATCGAGTATTGCCGAGAGTGTGAGTGCCTTTATTAGAATATTCTTATGATACAAATTGTCGCTATGTCATATCAAAATATGGTAATTGACCTAAATAGGTACAAATACTAATTATATGTAGGTACATATAATTAGTATTTGTAATAACTCAAGTATTAAACTAAATGATTGGAAAATAAATATGTAGTATAATGCAATTCCCTTTATTTAAAGGTAATAGTTGTTTTGATATTTACAAATAAACACTCCACAATAATACCTATAGTTCATATAAACTTAATAAATAAACTCGATAAGTTATAATAATATACAGCTACACATCCCTAATCAGAAGCGAGAGATTATAAAAAAAAGGATGGTTGCCCGCGCCATTGGCATGTATACATGCCAATGGGGCGTAACTGATAGAGAATAGTGCTGTAACTTGCTGCAATTTTATATGTATTTTTGTATCTCAAAAGGTTGATTTTTTTTGTTGATAGTTGCTATTTAATGTGGTCTTAAGTTTTTACAGTAGGAGATGAGGTTAAATAAATATTATTTTTGTGTTATAAGCTGTTTATTCAAATATTCAGACGTGAATTATTATGTTTATCGATAACATTTTGGAATCCCTACTATTTTCAAGGTTATCTCATTGAATTTGTGGCTTGGCGTGGAGGGCACGGCGATGCGTTTTTGCTCTGGCGGTCAAAAGGTTAAAACAAAACTAAAAAACCGGCCAAGTGCGTGTCAGACTCGCGCACGAATTCCGTACTATGGGGACGTTCCCTTAATATATATTTTTATTTTTTAGTACCCTTAATATTTTTTTCGTTATAACGGGAACGGAAATACATCATTTGTGAAAATTTCAGTTTTCTAGCTATCACGGTTTATGAGATACAGCCTCGAGACAGACAGACAGAGGAGGCTTAGCAATAGGGTCCCGTTTTACCCTTTGGGTACGGAACTCTAAAAACGCTTAAACTCAACGTTTGAATTAAATATTACCGTTAAAAGTAGGTCAAATATTCAAAATCGAGTCTAAAGGAGTCCATTTAATACAAAATATGTTATATATGAAAACACAAAAAAATAAGTGAATCTCATTTTTCCAGAAACAGATAAAATCCTCAAATGATATAACAATTACTGAGCAATTTGAAAATAATATATCAAATGGCGAAAATTGTTTCAATTAAAACTCGATCTTATTGCAATAGAATAAAATACATTTTAACTAAACAAGCTTGGTACGTGCCAAAGTGGTTTAGACGCAGATTGCTTCCGCGATGTCAGCATTGTGAAATGTGTGGAGTCGCTTTGTTTTTATTGTAATAAAATAATAATTTTATAACTGAAAACATTTCTTTTCATTTATTATTTGTTGTGAGTGTTTGTGAAATAATTATTAACAACGAACTATGAAGTAGAATATCACAAAATATCACGATGGTTTTAAATCGATTCCGGCATTGAAATTTGCAATAATAAACTTTAAGAACATAGATTGATCTAAATTTTCTATCGACCTTATTGTTAGCGTTGCAGTTTTTATGAAATACAAATCTTTTTGTAATGCAGATATAACTAAGTATTGTATTGCATATAATTTCTAATTTGTTACAATGATTTTAAATTTGAAAAAAATGTTACTTTTTCAAATTCACATTTGCATAGCACCAGATTAAAATATCAGAAAACCCTAGAACAAAAATAATTTAGCATTTAACAATACACTTCTTAATTTATAAAATAAATTAATAAATACGTGCGACTCCACACCATTTTGTTCGCCAACCACTCCACTAGGCGTCAACTGCCGGCATAATTGCTACGCCTTCAAGTTTGCAGAATCGATCTCTGTTAAATAACTACAGTTTATATATTATTTGTAACTAGTTAACTTTAGAAAAATAAGGTCTTTGTAGGTTAATTTTATGGTAGAAAAGAAATTTTTGATAAAATTAAAAATTCCTATGTCAGGTAGAAAGAGTAAAAACTAGGGATGTAACGATACATGATTTTGCCGATACGATACCGATACCGATATTTGTAATCAAATATCGGCGATACCGATACCGATATCGATGGCTTGGTAGAAAAATAAATAGTGAATTATGCAAAAAACGGTGTTTCTAGTACTTTCTGCCCAAGTCTATCCCGTACTAATTTAAAAAAAGAATAGTCCATTTAATAGGTTAATGAAAACGTACAATAGTGTTACCAATAAAAGAAATAGCTTACAACATAGTAATAACGTTGACATTGACATCTTTCACGATAATTTTTATAGTTTTAAAAATAAATTATTACATTTTTTTCTGTGACTGTGTTGTATTTTTGATGTATTTGACATATTTTATTTTATGTGTTTTAGCCATGTTTTAATTGAATTTTACATATTTTTTATTTCATGGATGTTTAAAATTTCAAAATTTTAATCATGTTATCATTGTAGTATTAATTCTATGTATTCTGATAAATTTTTAACTACTTATGTGATTAATTTTATGTTTTATACTTATTTTTTTTTAATGGATGGTGAAATTTGATTATGTAGGTATTTTTAGACTTTTAAAACAGAAAAATTTTAAGACCTTTTTTTATAATTGTTGTATACGCCTGCTTTATAGCCAATTCAGTTTATGAAATAATTATTAATGTATTTCTGTAAATTGTATTAATTTAGTCATTATTGGTGTAATAAATAAATAAAAGTTACCAACATTTAACAGAGACTCAGCTGTAAATCGTATTCTTTTAAATAACAATGCCAAATCAAAAAACAAGAAAACCATTTATTGACGTGATAACGTTTTTAAAATCGTTTTAGTCGGCTGACATGTTCAGAAACTTGTGTCACACCAAAACCTCACGAGCGCGATCGCAGGTATAACGAGAGAGAGACGGACCGATCTCCCGTCTCATCTCGAGCGCTGCCACCAATAAGACGTTATCACGTAAACATCTCGATCGTAAACCTACTTTACAAACAACCAATTTTTTTAGTATTATTATTTTTCAAAGTCAGTTAAACTTTAAGTTATACACATACAATCAGTTCCTAATAAAAGTTTACTATTGGTAGAGTTTTTTCAAAAAAAAAGTGCGCACGCATCCCGCATCGTTCATTGGGCGCGGTTTTTTGAATTGTTTGATATCGGTATCGGTTGTTTTATAATCGGCGATATATCGGTATCGGTATCGGTATCGTTACATCCCTAGTAAAAACCTACTAAGTACTTCTTTTTTTACTATATATAATAATGTATCTTTTTCTTTTTATTTAAAAAGTCGTCTAAAAAGTGGCTATAAGTCCTTCAGGCAGATCTTCAGACGCACAGTTTCAAACTACCTAATATTTCCCAATAGTTTTACGAGAAAATATGAGATAATTTTACATTAAAAAAAGGCAATTAAGTAGATACTTTATTTTCCCTCCATAATCACCATTAAGTTCTTACCCATCCAAAAACAAACCCCGCTCTCCGTTGCTTAACCCTTCAACAACCACTTAAGCTATAATATAATATCAGCTTCCTTTAAAAATTAACTACAAGCTTTCATAAACAATATGTTTAAATTTAGAACAATAGAACCCCCATTTAAAAATCGAACGCGATTTAAAAAGCGGAAGTCGAGCGCCCTCTATGCTTAATTGGCGGAAGTGATAGGTTTTTGTGTCAACAGATTTTTTGAAGGGTGTAATCTGACGCTTGGCAAATTATTTTTTCGCTTCATTGATATTGGAGAGGGTGAAAAAAGTATGGTGTTTGCTTTTTTTTAAACAAATATGCAATAAAAATGACAGTTGCACTTTTATGAGCATTATATGTATAGATATGCAAAAAAAAAAAAAAAACAATTAAACACAGTCTAACTTTAAACAGGGATCTGTCACTTTATTAGTTGTCTATGTGAAATACGACAAAACCAGATTAAAGAGAACCCGCGCTTAAAGTTAAACCCTGTCTAAAGTTTGTTACAGTGTTAGTTTTAATTTTTTAAGTTATTCTCAAAAAATCCTGGGATATTGTCTTCTTGCTTTTTAACACACTTTTATTAGCTTCACCTGTATGTTTGTATGTAACCGACTCGTTTAGACTTGATTTTGACCCACTTTAAACGGACAGATTTAATTCAAACGTACACTTATCAAAGATTGGTGACATTACAATAATTCAGCCTTGCCCAACCTTTTCCAAAGGCGGACCCCTATAGACCAACTTACCATAATCCGCGGACTCCTAAAAAAACTTATTCGCAGTACTCACATAGGTCAATCTATATTATTTTAAAAATTGATTGAACTCTTGCAGTGTTTTTGTGTGTAATAGCTTAGCCACTCATAACTGGACAGATTATTTCATCTTATAAAAGTGAAAAGTTCGGCCGTATCAGAATAGTCTGGTCACAGGCCTTCGTAATTTTCTTGATTTGTCTGCGGAACCCCTGGAATATGCTCGCAGACCCCCAGGGATCCACGGACCCCAGGTTGGGAAAGGCTGCAATAATTTGATCAGTTTGTACCTATTATTTAAATAGTGTTTCTGTAGCTTTTTTAAAATTTTATTGTTTCTTTCTTACAGAGTAGCGTCACTAACGGGTTATGAACCACAGGATCTGATAGAGAAGACGTTATATCACTACATACACGGCACAGACGTCCTGCATATGAGATATTCGCATTGTACACGTAAGTTTTTAATAAATACCCTTAAAATATAAATTTAATTTTATAAAGAATAGAAAAAAATTCGATCACGAGTCGGGACTCGAACCCGCATCCTTTCACGCCGAAAAAAGATCTCTATCATGATTTAAAAAACGCGAACTGACTGACTGATCTATACAGCCCAAACTTGTTAACCGATCAAGAAATAGCCACTGTGACGTAAGCATCCGATAAAAGAATTTTGACTCCTACCTGCCTATGGGGATAAAATAGGTTAAATATTTATTCTGGCCACAATTTTCCTTCTTTTCCCAAAAACTTCTTTAAAAAAATGTCGTTTTTTGCATCAACAGTGTTAACAAAAGACTGAAAGACGTTCTATTGTAGAAAGAACTACATATATTATAATATTCCAAAAAACTTGGAAAAATCCTAAAAATATCTCTTTAAAACAGTCAAAAATATTTATAAAAATTTCTTTTCCCTAACAGTGTTAACAAAAGGCCAAGTGACCTCCCGGTACTACCGGTTCCTCACGAAATCTGGAGGCTGGGTCTGGATGCAGAGCTATGCCACTATCGTACATAACTCCAGGTCTTCTCGACCACACTGTATCGTTTCTGTTAATTATGTTCTCAGGTAAGATTTTATATAAATAAATAATAAATAAATATTATAGGACATTATTACACAAATCGACCTAGTCCCACAGTAAGCTCATTAAGGCTTGTGTTGTGGGTACTAGGCGACGATAAATATAATATTTAATAAATACATATATAGATAATAACACCCAGACCCAAGAACAAATAATTGAGTTCATCACACAAATATTTGCCCTGACCGGGGATCGAACCCGGGACCGTCGGCTCAGTAGGCAGTTACTTTACAACTGCGCCAACCGCGTCGTATATTTTCTCGTTTCATTTTGTAATTTAATTTTTAAGGATTTTAAACGCGATTTATTCATTATAGTCTCGGTGGGTAAATAGGGGTTAATAGAAAAGTGTGAAGTGGGGCAGATGCATTATGCATACATTTGTTTTACTGATCGATTTTCTTTAGGGACAAGTAGTTGATCAGCCTTCTGTGTCCTACCAGACCGAGACATTTGTTTTCGTCTCCACCGGGAATCGAACCCGGGACACCTTGGTTCTATGCTCACGTGTCAACCACTGTACCAAGGAGGCGGTCATTAATATATACTTAATAATTATTTTCAAGTTAGGATATCTTTTCTCTTCAAATCAAATACTTTGATTGCTAAGAATCCGAAACCAAATTTCAAACCCCACCGTATAATGTTCATACTATAAAACTAATATTTATTTTCCAGTGACATAGAAGAAAAGAACCTCATCCTCAACATAGAGCAAGGCCCACCGAAAAACAACGAACCACACAGACAAACAGACAAACTGAACGAAGACTTCAGCCCAGACTCTAGTTACACTTACCCCGAATATAATTTGCCCATACTACCAACTTACGACACTACAGAAGAATACCAAAATGGCTACCAGGAAATATTCTATGAGAACTACACGGAACCCGAAGTTGCCAATTACGCATATCCACAAAATCAACGGCCATTTTCTGCAAGTTCCTCCTCTTGTTCGTCTATAGAAAGTTCTGAAGTTAACCAATTTAATTATACAATTTACTATGGGCAAAATCAAAATGGCCGACCGGATAATTTTGGTAATTTCGCGAAATTACCAAGTCCGACAGTACAAGAGGGTTATACTAGTGTTATTGTGGATAATACACAGCAATTCCATCATGGCAGTAATGTTAATGAGTTTGTTCATTGATACCTCGTGACTGATTTGTCTGAGAGTAGTTCGAGCAATAATTTTTTAAATTTGATTGTTATATATGTTACATATCTTGAAAAAAGTGTGAGAAGTGTCAGGAGTGAAACTTCTTTGGTAAGATATATACCAAAATCGTCGCCTCCATGATGTGACGGTATTGCCAAGTCGACCTAGAAATTTTACTCTAAAGAAGTTTCACTTCAAAAATGTATTTAATTTTTCCATCAGATTCGTCATTGTTATATTTCATTTTAAACTACATATTGATTATTATTAAGAACAAATTATATAATAATTATTAATATCTTGAAAAAAGAAATTTAACTATTCTAAACAATAAAAAAAAGAAGAAAAGCCATGTATAAAACACATCAACGTGAAATATTACATATAGTAGTGGCTAAAGAATAGACCCTTGAAGCACCCCAAGCTTCATTATAAATACTTTTATAGTTTTCATTTAATTATGAACGTAAACACTAATATAAAAAGGATTTTCTTCATACATTGACATCATAAGGCTGGTTCCAATTTATAAAAATATGAAATACGTAATAATTTAATAATGTACGGTACTCAATCGAATGCTTTCAAAAAGTCAGTTTTAAATTGTTAAAAATGCATCGATCTTGCCTTTAAATTAGATATTTGCTTGTCGAATATTATAACTAATAACAATATAATATAACGCCTATAAATTTATCATAAATTTTGTAAATAATTTGTATAGATTCTGTTTAGTTTGTAAATAATTATTATTAGACTTAGAAAAAAAATAATAAATTCAATTTGATTATTACTATAGTATTTTTAACGTCTTATATAGGTATTATGTTTATAAATAGGTTTTTTTTATATAAATTTTAGATGACGGATCGTTTTTTTTGTGAAAACTTGGAACAAAAATATTTTATTTTTAAACAAAAAACCATGGACGTATAAAAAAAGACGGACGCCGTATTACGAACAAACAACGTGAAGCCACCGATCGTGTAAGCTAGCGATCGTGTAAAGACAATAAACACGCACACACTCTCACCATAGTAAGCTAGTCGGCCGCCATTACGTCGTGAACTACCGACTGATTAACTGCGTCACTGTTTCACAAAAAATATTTCAAATGCCGTCTTGCGTGGTTAAATGGTGTCGCAACAGTACAATTTTAAATAACAAAACACAAGGGATTACATTCCACAGGGAAGCAAGTTATTTCATTTATGTTTTAATGACAAAATTATTACGGCAAAATTTATAGAAAAAAATACAGCCGCCATTGTCATCAGGACAGCTGTTGCCATGGCACACACACATGGATGTTTCGCCGCCATTACTAGGCTTCACTCAATGTTTAGGCGATATACCGTCCGTCTTTTTTTATACGTCCATGCAAAAAACATTTAAATTATATAATATCATGTACTAGACAATAATAGTCATATAATAATAATTATTAAAATGTAAATATTAATTAAGTACTCATTTATTTATATTTTCATCTATTTCAAGTTCTAATTCTAAGAAAAGTGTAATACGTTATACAATTTTTACAAATAATGTTTTTATTTGTTCTACGATTTGCGAACGTATTTTTAATATAAAATTATGTTTTTAGAAATGTGAGGCTATGTTATTTCAGTATTATAATGATCTGTTCAGTTTTATTTTTAATTTTAGCTTTATTCAAAAATTGCTTTAAAATTTGTATTTTTTTTATATCAAGCTTAATATTTTTTTATTTTATCGCAGCCATTTTTGTTCTGAATATACATATATTTGTAATATATTATTTTTAATACGAAAAGATCTTTAGTTTATATAAGGACTGAGATCGGCTAGTCGGTAACTGTATAATAATATGTAAGTTAAGAATCATTTTTATCCAAGCTTTTGATAATGTAATAATATTTAATAACGAAATATATTTATCTAGTAATCTATTTTCTTTTATTTTTTTAATACTTCCTACCATATTCCTACTTATCCTTTACTAGACTTTCTAAAAAGAGGGCAATAGCCAATATATACACATTTAGGAAAAATCGAAAAATTTTCAATGGAAAAGATGATCCGAAACATCTCAACCGCTAGAGCCAGTGAAAATTTTACCTGATTAAAATATATATAAGCACAGACTAATAAATAATAATAATATACTACGTATACAAATTTATAAGGTTTTTGGATTTGAAAAAAGTATAAGTAACTAAGAAATTATTAATTTTGTGGAAACTTCTTCCTGAACTCCTATTTATTTTTTTTGGCTCAAATTTTCTGGTAAAAATGCGTGAGCTTAGAAACGGGTTCAATTCCCGTTGGAGTCTAGCAAAAAAAAAAATCTCGTTCTTAGAGGATACTAAATAAAGTAGATCAGAAAAATAGGTTTAAAATTAAAGAGCCGAATATCCCACGACAAGATTACACTTTTATTCGAAAACGCAAAAAAAAATCTCAAAGTATACACATAACGCCATCTAGTGTTATATTAAAAAAACTTGTAATATGAAAAAAAGACAAGCACATTTGAGCACATTTCATTTTCTCGTGAACTGCATTTTACCCTAAGATTTTACCATACGTTGTACAATTTAGTTTTTAAATTTAAGTTTCCGCGAGCAAGCAAAGAGAAACCTAAAAAAATCATCATCACAGATCATCATATTACTTATATCTAGGAGTCCGAAAAAATAAATTCTCGACGTTACAAAATTGTGAGAATTTGTTCCGTTTGAAAACGGCGAAATCAAACAATTTGCCTAGGATATAATACCTATTGTTGTTGGACAAATTTATAAATTATATTCATATTATTATATTTAAATTTATTAACATGTCGCTAGATGGTGTGGTCTGAAAACTTTGAGAATGAAGATGAAATATCGGCTTTGCAACTGTTATATTTATTAAATTACAAATATGAAAAATGTACTGTATTTTTGTAATAGCTTTTATAAAATGTAACGGAATTATCGAGTTTAACGATTTGATAGATTATGCCAAATAGCAGCTTTTTTGAAAAATAGGTAGTCCTTATATTGGACACATAAAATAGATATATATTATGTATTATGTACATCAAAATATGTAATTATGCAGTGAAAGGTGTTTATTTTTAAACAGGTACCTAGGTATCTTGTAAGTATCAAGTAAGTCAAGTAGTATTTAGTTACCGAAACCGAGTAAATAAAAGGTAAGGTAAGTAAGTAAATTACAAGATTTATAAATAAAACGGCTCTACCATTTTTAATCGTTACTAGGTATTACGAAAGACTCAATTAAAAATCCTATTAAGTTTTACCGAGTCTGTACACATAACACAATGTGCAAATCGAGTTTCCTTCAAATAAAACAACAAAACAAAAAATAATCATTTATTTAACAAGTTTGCGTACATGTCACATAATCGTATAGGAGCTACCAACGTTGACAAGAGAGCATTTTAGTATAGTTGGATCTTTGATATACTGTTCCTCTTGCTATTTCGGTTAGAGTCCGGGCTGTCTGGCTGGTCGCAGTGGTTGCGTTTATTAGTGCGCATCTAATCTGCACAGGAAAATATCCTTAATTTAAAGTCATTTTTTAACGCGTAATTTTTAATCTTTTGCCTTTAGATAGATCCATGAGACATAATTTTTTTATTGCAAGACGTTTTTTTCGTTGTTAAATAGGTGCCAGACGCAATTTTTTATTTCAAAATCATTAAAATGTCATCGAAATAAGTGAAATTCCATCAACATGAGTCCCCGTGAAGGATATACTATGTATAATATTCATTTTACTATTTACAATTTTTTAGTAACAATATACCATGGTGCCTCCTTTTCCCAACGAACCTCAAATAGGACGTTAATGTAAACTTGATAAAAACCAAATATCATCAAATTCATATTAATACCCAAAAGTGTAATAAATATGAAACCATCTATTAAAAATATTAGTTTACTAATTATTCAATATAAGTATTAAAAAAGGATAATATAATATAAGTAATAAAGTTATTACATACCTTTTAAGCGGAATCATGTTGATGTAATTTCACTTATTTCGATGACATTTTAATGATTTTGAAATAAAAAATTGCGTATGGCACCTATTTAACAGCGAAAAAAACGTCTTGCAATAACAAATTTATGTCTGATGGATCTATCTAAAGGCAAAAGATTAAAAATTACGCGTTAATAAATGACTTTAAATTACGGATATTTTCCTGTGCGCAGTAATAAACGCAACCACTACCGCCAGCCAGACAGCGCGGACTCTAACCGAAATAGCAAGAGAAACAGTATATCAAAAACCCAACTATACTAAAATGACTTTTTTTAAAACGTTAATAGCTCCCGTACCATAACACATTTATAAAATAGCGCTGTTTATCGGTATAAATAAATTTCGGAGCGAATTATATAGGCTAGGGGTTATACTTAGGCAACCTAAATATAAGTTGGAGTACAATATACTACATATTACAACCTAAATATTAGTAAATGTTACATTAAATACTTTTGAAATTTTGCGTTTTACTCGTTTTATTAAAAAAAATATTATTGTCATTTTACTCGTTAGGTTAAGTGCTTTTGATATCAGTTTAAAGTTTTTTGATATCTGCAATAGTTACGGAATAATCGCCTGTGCACACTTAACGATTACACCCGGTATAGTATAGGGACATAATCTTCTTATATATAAAAATGAATCGCAAAATGTGTTGGTAAGCGCATAAGTCATAACTCGAGAACGGCTGAACCAATTTCGATAATTCTTTTTTTATTATATTCCTGGAAGTACGAGGATGGTTTTTATGTAGAGAAAACGTAAACAAGTACCACGTTCGAAGCCGGGGCGGACCGCTAGTATGATATAAAAATATCTAGAGATATTAATTATGTAACATTATTTTAAGCATGTAATTTTGAATATTTGAGGTGATATTCCCATATTAATTTTTATCTTGTCGTAGATTATTCTTACTGAAAAAGCCAGTAAATTAAAGGTAAGGTTATAATTACAAGATGTATATAGTATATAGGCAAAACGGCTATACCATTCACTTAATGATCTAAGATTAATCGTTACTTTTAATTATAATTATGATAATTTATCGTGTGCTTTTGATAGACTCAAAAAATAGAAAATCCTAGGTAGTTGTTATTAAGATAGTACATAAAGGGAGTTTTCAAATAAAACAACAACATAAAAAACAATCATTTATTCAACAACAATGTCTTACACACAATTCTTATAAAAAATAACTTTTATAACAGCGCCCTCTGTCGTCTCCGGGCAGAATCACTTCAATCCTTTTAGTTCTAATATTTCAAAGCTTCGCTTAGTTAAAACTAGATGTCGTTTTACCAAAATACCCTAAAATACAATTCTTATAAAAATAATTTTTATAACAGCGCCCTCTGTCATTTACGGGCAGAATCACTTCAATATTTTAAATTTAATTATTACAAAGCTACGCTTAGTTAAAACTAGATGTCGTTTTACCAAAATACCTTTTAATTTACAGTATTGCAAAGCTAATAATGCGCATGCAAATCTTCGCTAATTGTCGTATTTCCAAAATGTATTTCATTTGACTAAACAAATTTTACATAAAATTATGCATGAAGAAAATGCTTTTAGGGCCGATTTTTCAATGCTTGGATAAAACTTATTCGTCGAATAATGTATAAAACTACCTTTTTAAAAACGTATTCTAATTGCCCGTATTTGACAGTTTACGTGACATTTTAATATTATCGTGTAATACTTTATTGGACGGATAAGTTTTATCCAAGCATTGAAACATCGGCCCTTAACCACTCTATATATATAAATATGACAGTTGCCGAACAGTGACGAAGATTTCTATGCGCATTATTACTTTTGGAGAACTGTTGTCTTACCACAAAGAACTTTAGACAGGGTTTAACTTTAAGCGCGGGTTCTCTTTAATCTGGTTTTGTCGTATTTCACATAGACAACTATTAAACTGACAGAACCCTGGTTTAAAGTTAGACTGTGTTTAAATTATTGTTTTGTGGGAAGATCATAACAATCTCATACAAAACTTTAAAATTAACGAGGTAGGTATTATTTTAGTCACTAAATAGCTTCCCTTGGGGAAAATATCACAAATCAGTGTCAATCTTAATTTTAGTATATTCATATTTTAACGCTGAAGAGTTTGTTTGTTTGAACGCGCTAATCTCAGGAACTACTGGTCCGATTTGAAAAATTCTTTCGGTGTTAGATAGCCCATTTATCGAGGAAGGCTATAGGCTATATATCATCACGCTGAGACCAACAGGAGCGGTGCAATACGGGTCAAACCGCGCGGCACAGCTATAGATATAACTATTATAATCTCTTCAACACCATCATTGGCTGCGTTATTCCAAATGCTTCAATCAGATCCTGAAAAAAAATCAAATATATTGTTATTTTTTATTTATTTTCACTCAAAAAGGTAAGAAAAAAGAAATAGATAACAGCTACACACTACAGGTACATAATATACTAATCCTACTAATATTATAAATGCGAGAGTTTGGATGGATGTATGGATGTTTGTTACTCTTTCACGCATATACTACTGAACCAATTATAATGAAATTTGGTATGTAGGTAGCACAACACAAGCTCCTTTTTATGAAAACGCAGGCAAAGCCGCGGGCAGAAATCTTTACTTATATTATAAAGCTGAAGATTTTGTTTGTTTAAACGCCCTAATCTCAGGAACTACTGGTCCGATTTGAAAAATTATTTCGTTGTTAGATAGCCCATTTATCGAGGAAAATTATAAGCTATACATCATCATACTAAGATCAACAGGAGCGGAACCACGCGGGTGAAAACACAGCTAGTGTAGTATAAAAAGTTTCCAAAATTTGTTAGTTTGATCACTGTTACACACTCACCCGCCATCTTTCCATGTTCATAGAAACAATAAATTGGTTTTCGTCAGAAACGTCTTCGTTTTGCACCGTTTGAGGCACGGGCTCTACGAACGGTAGACCGTGTTCTGGGTCTGGAAAAATGATATTTTTACGTGAAAATTATGTTAATCCATACTAATATTATAAATGCGAAAGTAACTCTGTCTGTCTGTCTCAATCACGCCTAAACTACTGAACCAATTTTCATGAAATTTGGTATAGAGATATTTTGATACCCGAGAAAGGACATAGGCTACTTTTTACCCATATATATAGGATATTTATATAGGATAGGTTTTATCCCGGAAATCCCACGAGAACGGGAAATATGCGGGTTTTTCTTTGACTGCGCGGGCGAAGCCGCGGGTGGAAAGCTAGTTTCAATATATATAAATCTCGTGTCACAATGTTTGTCCTCAATGGACTCCTAAACCACTTAACCGATTATAATAAAATTCGCACACCATGTGCAGTTCGATCCAACTTGAGAGATAGGATAGTTTAAACATGTAGGTGCCACGGGCGAAGCGGGGCGGACCACTAGTAATATATTATATTATCTATGGTCTACTCACGTTCATAGACACTGATAAGCCCGTCTCGCACCAAAAACGACATATCTATACTAATATTATAAAGAAGAAAGGTTTGCATGTATGTATGTATGGTTTTCACGCATAAAGTACTGGACCGATTTTGATGAAATTTGGCACAGATAATCTTTAGACCCTGAGAAAGAACATAGGCTACCTTTTATTGCGAAATATGTACCACGGGCGAAGCCGGGGCGGGCCGCTAGTAGTATATAGTCTCTATGGTCTTTGTGAAACTTTGGGGTCCAACACTAAATGGTAGTAACATATAACCACAAGCAAATTGCATTTTTTTTTCAAATTTACGCCTATAGAGACTATCGCTCTACAAAAACTTCAAAAAATACATTTTTTGACCAACACTTTTTCACAAAAATACATTTTTTTTTATTGAGGAAATGTAAGAAAATAAGGGTGTAGTCTTATTTTCTCAGTTATTTCTATTAAAGTGTGTTGTTTTACTAATATTTCGTAACAAACCTTCAATTTTTTTAATTTTCTTGCCACCAGAATTTATTTTTTATTTTTTATTGTTTACTCACGTTCATAGACCCTGATAAGCCCGTCTCGCACCAAAAACGACATATAGTATATATTCTCTATGGTCTTTGTGAAGCTCGTGGGGTCCAACACTATATGGTAGTAACTCTTGGCTCCGTTTCTACACGCCTTGTTTATGAAACGGTGCACTCGGCTCACCATCTCTGAGCCTTCATCGGTTTTTTCTAATCTGTGAAAAAAAATATAGGATAAAATAAAAAAAAGACACAAAACACAGACAGACAGACGTACAACCAAGTGATCTGTGAATTATATTGGTTCCGTTTAGTTTGTTTTGAGGTTCGGAACCCTAAAAACATCCCTACTTATATTATAAATGCGAAAGTAACTCTGTCGGTCTGTTACGCTTTCCCGCTTAAACCTCTCAACCGATTTTGATGAAATTTGGCACAGACAGACACAGATCTTTAGACCCTGAGAAAGAACATAGGCTACCTTATATCAAAACACCACGCGGGCGAAGCCGCGGGCGGAAGCTAGTAAAAAATAAAGGTTCGGCTGTTCGCACGGTAACGTGAATAAGAATATGCTGACTTTAGAATAACGTAATTTGTATGTCATTGTTCTCTTATAATCATTATTGTAGAGCCATTTTAATAGGCAACATTTGACAGTTCAACAAAATTCAACAACGTAACGTAGTAACCACGACATAGAATAACATGATATTTCGTTTTGTTAGAACTGCACATTTGTTTAACTTTTTTCAATTACGATTACATATTTATAATAATAATGACCGATAGAAGTAATTTTAGGACTTGATTTTACTGATAAACCATTCTAAACATAATGAACAATTTCTGATTTAAAGAACTGACGTCGCTACAATTTTGTGTCAATAAACCTTTTTTCTTTTTAAATACCAGAGACGTTACTCTAAAAATCGAAATCTGACATCTAGAATCGAATGCATTGATTACTTGGGAATAAAAATTATCATAAATTATTGACATGTGTTTCAAGTTCGATTGACAAATGTTTCAAGTCCGTATCGATTAATTCACTTTAATCGATGTTTTTAAGCAGGTTACCACCCTATGAAGATAAAATTGATAGACGTCAAATGTTGCCTATTAAATTGGCTCTACTATAATATGCATTGTGCAAGACATTATTTGTAAAAAAAAAACTGGGGGAGGTTGAGGGACTTAGGTTGCACTGGGGGAGTGCCGGCAGAAGTGAAAACATAATTATTAACGTTGAGCATGTTTGATATCCATCCGTCTTACGCTTTTTCGATCAGGTCACGTGTCCTGACGCGAGTTTAAGATTTTAGATACCCAACGCCGCTAAAGAAGTTTTCACTTCAAAAACATATTATATTGTAAGTTAGTTAATCCCTCCCCTCACTATATTATGTATTGCCTCCAAATCAGCCGTCCATTCTCCCTTTTTTTCTTGCACACCAACTTTAATAAAATAAAATCCCCCCCCTTACCCCAACGATTAATATACCTACCCCAAAAACACCCATGATATCCCCCCTAACCCACCCGTAATATCCCCCCTAACCCTAATATTTACCAACCCCCCCCTTTTTTTCAATAATCTCAACCCCCCCTTATTACCACCCCCTTCCCCCCCAACTCACCGATCAACACACTCCGGAGCGCTCAGCTGAGCATTCTTCTGGGCCACGCGACGTTGCCGCTCTTTCGGTCTGTGCTCGGGCGGCGTTGGTGCAAACGTGCCGTGTAGTGATATAGAGGTGGACACTTCGCGGGGGAGGGGAAACGACCAGAATGTGGGGTTTTCCCGCTAGAATAGGGAATATTACTTTTTTTAAAGTGAAACTTGTTAAGGCGCGTTGAGAGTAAAATTTCAAGCTCATGGCAATACCGAGCGTGACAGCGAAAGAGCGTGTGCCGAGCGCATGTGTCAGAAGTGAAATTTCTTTGGCAAGATTCAGATCATGATGTGACCTTGAAATTTTACTTTCACGCGCCTACAAGTTTCACCTCAAAACATTTTTTATGAATATTACATTTAATATTATATGAATAAACATTGTTCTGCTTTTCTGTTATCACGCACTGTATGAAAACTAGATGTTGTTGTGATTTTTAGGTCTACCCAATAGGCACACAAAATTTCATAGGAATCCGTCAAGCTGTTTCGGAAGAGTTTAAACCTTATTTTTCATGATATCTATAACAATGAAACCCGTTTTCCTTGGTCACGGCATCACGCGTGAACGGGTAGACCGATATCGATAATTCTTTTTATAATATTCCTTGAAGTACAAGGTTCTTATGGAAAAAAACATAAACATTTACCACGGGCGAAGCCGGGGCGGACCGCTGGTTAAGTATAAAATTTTTAGAAAACTTACAATATGCTGCGCCAGTTCATGTTTGTCATATTTATTCTCTAGTCCTGTGACGGCTTCAGAGCAGCTTATAGCCAAATCACTGGCCGCTCGGAGCACACGAGAGTCGAGATAGCTCTCACCTGAAATGTGAGTCATTTCTGAGATATTTGACTTTAAAATTTTGAGGTTATTTTAGTTTTATTTATTTATTTATTTAATTATTTATTTCTTTAGGACAACTTACAAAACATACACCATTACATGATTACAGATATAAGAGATACAAATATATAGCCGAGTGTTGTTTTAATTACAAGTTGCCACGGCTTGTGGACGGACTATAAAAAAATATACGATTTATTACATAAAATGACTATTTTGATTATTAACAAAATAAATCTTAATTGAAAAAAATACATATTTAAGTTAAAAACTACAAACAACATTAAAAATAAAATTCATTAAAATATAAACATTTAAATCCGTAAAAATAAGTAGGGAATATAAACTATAACTCTTAGATACTTATAAGTCAAATCCCAAAAATTGTAGGATAGGGGGAGGGTAAATCGCGAATTAAGACCTCCAACTGCCCTTCCTCCTCTGTGGGATGGCCCTCGCTACGCTGCGCTTTGCACGAAAAAAAAAACTTAACCTAACCAACAGTGAGGAATTCTGCATTGAATTAGGACTTCGAAATGATAAATAGTTTACTAGCTTTCCGCCCGCGTCTTCGCCCGCTTTGTCTAAATCTTACGGAGCATTAATATCAACAAGCAAATGCATTCTAACCCCACTATGTCAAATTCTTTTAGTGTAAACAGACATAGAGCATTTTGTTGCATTCAAGATGACGAGTTTTCGTTTACACTAAAAGATCAAGAAATAATACTCTAGCTCTATGATCATTTGACCGCCTCCTTGGTACAGTGGTTGACGTGGAGTGTAGAACTGAGGGGTCCTGGGTTTGATTCCCGGTGGAGACGAAGAAAAAAAAATGTCTCGATGCAGGACACAGAAGGCTTATCACCTACTTGTCCCTAAAAAAAATCGATCAGTAAAACATATGTATAATGCATCTGCCCCTTACCCCACTTGGGGACATGGGACTTCACTTTTTTTTCTATGATTATTTGGTGAATCGAAATTTACGACTCTCAACTCGACGTCCAAAAAAAGTAACGTTTTACCGAATAAATAAATGTTTGAGTTTTAATGTTTAGTGATGATGATATACCTGGATGCCGCACCCTCTCCTCGACGCCACCTTGTTGCAGCAGCTTCTTCACCTCGTGAACAGCCTCCGTCGTCTTTTGCATTCTCTGATCATTGTTATCATTCTCTTGCTCTGAAAATTTGAGAAATAGATGTTTAAAACTAAGATTGTAGACTACAGGCCCATATTGAAACAATTATGGGTCATTTGAATCACCAGATGACCTATCTAGAACAATATAAGTCTCTCTCATCTAGTACTTTCGAATTCTCATCTGCACTCAGGTGGACAGCTTACAAGTGACGGCATAGTGCTGAATCTTATTATTTTATGCTCTTATATCGTTCTAGATAGGTCACCTAGTGGTTCAAATAAATAATAATAACACCGAAAGAAATTTTCAAATCGGACCAGTACTTCCTGAGATTAGCGCGTTCAAACAAACAAACTCTTCAGCTTTATAATATTAGTATAGATTAATTACTGCTGATATTAAAATTTTGGTAGAAGCTAATTGGATACAATTGAAAAAAATACAAAAGAACTTACCCAAACTTAAATCTTGAAGTATGACCCTATACCGCATCTTCCTATCATGACTCGTGGTAGATGAACTCATGGCGTCCTCTTGATTAGGTTTTCTCGTTTAAATGATTAGTTTAAAACACTTTTACTTATAACAAACGGACGAAAAGCGGTATCCGTATTTGTTATTCCAAATTTCAATATTTTTGGCAGGTTCTAATTTTGATTATTGACATAAATTTTTTTATTGATTTATTTTTTAGCCGGATACTGAAAAATTAGACGACTACAGAATAAGTTAATATTCTACATACTGCGTAGAATAACTATTTAATAATCTGTGAAATAATAACCAAATTAAAGATCTTGTTAATTTCATTAAGATTAATAGTGTGAGACCCATTTGTAAAAAAGTCTTCAAATAACGATTTTCGTGGGACTTACCTCCGCCGTACGAACTAATGATTTCCGAAGCTATAATGCAGTAAACAAAAATATATGACTGTGAATAATACAGACGATAAGATTAACTCAAACTGCTAATTCCACGCTAATTCCTACAAAAAAAAGGTTTCGTTAAAAATATTTTTTTAAGATTTTGCACTACAGTCACATTTTAATAGGACTGTGAATAGGACGCTAAAATGACATCCAATTTTTTGATATGGTATCTTGGTATCTACCTGTCTTGTCTTGTCTGAATTCTGATGGAAAATTGCGGAGCGCGGCTTGAGGACAATACGGTTGACTTATGTCGAATTTAAGTGTACATTAAAATAAATATAAAAATAAAATTTAAATGTTTTATCTAATATCATCTAAATATGACTCAATATTACACAACAACTTGTAAAGTGTGTTGAGGCTGGCAGTGTTTGTGAGGTTATATTTGTTTTCTAGGATTTATAAACGTGTTTGTAATTAAAAATGGATTCAGGACCAGCTCAAGAAGTAACTGAGCTATTACGGCAATGGGAGGAACAACATACGACTCCGACGTACGATCCAATACCAACATTAACAAGGTAATTTTTTTAAAGTTTGTTTCATACTTCGTTGGTACTTTTTACCTTTCAAATTGCCAGTATTATGTATAACCAATATTGCCAAAACTTCAAAAAGTTTACTTTTTTTGCAACTATTTCAATCTTCCATGTCCCCCCCAGGGCCTAATTTAGAAAGATTCTAATACAAGTAGGGGGTCTCACTAGAAACCAAACTAATTTACTATTTATAAATTTACAATATGTTATCAATAACCAGACTACTTAATATGATAAAAATTGCAACTTTAAAAAATTTACTTAAAAAAGTCTTAAAAAAGGTATTAATAACTCAGGCCCCGGAATCACAGACACAATAGAAAATCTATTGTGCCGTGGACCGATCGGGCCGTTTGGGGCTCAATGGGTTAAGACAATATGTTACCGCAGATAATTCTCTACATATTACTATAGTCAACGACTGATCACAGATGATAATAAAAAAAACATTACTATAGCTCTTTATCAAAAATCTATGAAAATTGAGAATTATTTCTAAGGCCGGTTGCAGAGCTTGACCGACCATCAGTGCGTACGTCAGTCGCGCTTGTCATATGTATGGAAATTCATAAAACCGTTCATAGCTAGACCGACCATACGCACGCGTATTGTCATGCGCATTAGTGTCATAGTCATACAATTGTTGATGCGTATCGTCAGGACCGACGGTACGCACTGACGGTCGGTCAAGCTCTGCAACCAGCCTTAATGTCCTTTTTTCTTGACACAATTCTATGACAGCTGGAAACATGGATAATCCTAAAAAATACATTACACTTTACTAGCCTTTGAGAATAAGTAAATTCCTGTTCATATAGTGTGATAGGACAGGTGTATTATACATCTGTTTAATTGGTTAAGCTTTAAAAAGCCATATAACTTGTTAACTACAATAAAATTCGTAGACTTACTGACAAATTCAAGCTTTGAACTAGTCTCTTAGGAACGATTGTTATAACTGTCTGTTCCCCATGAGCTCAATGATTGTACTAATGAATGAATGAAAAATTCTTTATTGCAAACAAAAATACAGGATTACAAAATAAGAGTGATACAAGTTAAAATATGTACAGAGGGTGGTCTTATCGCTGTAAGCCATTTCTGCCAGATAACCCGCAAATCATAAGGATTCCATATTTTATTGTGATGGTGCATTACATTTAGGTACATTTTGCTTTAAAATTGAATAAAATCCATAAATAATTATGTCATAAACAATAAAAATATAAATACTAATCTATGTTATGTTTTCACCAATGGAGAGTGTGGTTCTTGAGGCAAGTTTTAGTATGTAATTTCTTATGTTATAGACAAAACAGACAAACTTATGAAAGCTAGTTATCTTATAAAAAAAATCAAGTAAAATCACGATAAATTATATAGATCACTAGTTTTCTGCCTGCAGCTTCGCCCCCTTTGTCTAAAACCTAATAAATTATATACTAAAACCTTCCTCTTGATACACTCCATCTATAAAAAAAAACCGCATCAAAAACCGTTGCAAAATTTTAGAGATTTGTACTATGTACTACTAATATAATATTATAAATGTGAAAGTTTGTGAGGATATGTGTGTGCATGTGTGTGTGTTTGTTACTCTTTCACGCCAATTCTACTGAACCGATTACAATGAAATTTAGCACACATATAGAGGGTAACTTGGATTAACAAATAGGATGGGTTTTATCCCGGAAATCCCACGGGAACGGGAACTATGCGGGTTTCGCCCGCGTTGCGGAAATCTAGTGATATATAAGGTAAAGGAAATAATATAAGAGACCTATTCTAGTAACAATACAGTTATTCTTGAAATCATTTTATTCAATGATTATTGGGCTAAATAACTTGGCAAATATTCAATTTACCACAAAATGATATAAACACAATTGTATAGACTTCCTTGGTGGAATAACCTTCATGATATATTTATAAGACTTTTTAAATGTACTACAACTGATCTATAAATGTTTTTTAGATGTTTTGTTTCTAATTACATACTTACTCGACAAAATTCATTTGCTTTTCTTCCGTTGTAGACATTTTCTTTATTATTATGAACCTTTTCTACAAATTTCTTGTAGAATATGCTTGTAATGTAGCTTCACTCCCATAGTCAAGTAGGATTTCTGGTATAAAAATTACCCTTTATCCTTTCTCAGGTCTCAATATATCTGAAATTCAAATTTCATATGAAAATTGGTGTAGTAGTTTTTGATTGCATCAGGAATTAACAGACAGACATGACATAGGACATTGTTTTGTAATATTTAGTGACTTGTTAGTTATAATTATTTAGGCTATATACAATTTTTACCTATATTTTTTTTCCTAGAATAATAAATAAAATATCACTATAAATTTTTAAATTTAAAAACAATAATATTTCAAATTGCTATAGGCACCAATAAAATTGTGATTCAAGGTTATTCTATGCAAC
The DNA here is from genome assembly GCF_061535455.1 of Colias philodice. Taxonomy (NCBI): domain Eukaryota; kingdom Metazoa; phylum Arthropoda; class Insecta; order Lepidoptera; family Pieridae; genus Colias; species Colias philodice. The sequence goes on along the minus strand of NC_143114.1, from coordinate 4,906,918 downwards.
ACAGTCTCATAAATATGAAAGAGTCACACTATTTATTCATATCTCGGAAAGATTGGTACCGTGGGTACAGTCATTATTACCCAACTACAAAAGAAGGAGGGTGGTGTTATTGCTATTATCAAATATTGTAATAATAGGACATAGGTTGCTAAAATTATCAGTCAGGTTTTTGCGTTTTGATATTAGAAATAATCCTTTGTAAAAAGATGATAATTTTTTTTCAATGCAACTAAGGGCTTCAAAAATAAAAGATTCTATAGATATACAATAAAAGAAAGTTTGTGAGGATGGTTGGATGTATGAGTGTTTGTTATTCTTTTACGATTAAACTACTGGATGGATTAGGTCATTAGGATGTTATCTATAACAGTAATATAGTATTACTAGCTTTCCACGCATGGCTTCGCACGCTTTGTCTAAAACTTAACTAATGAATTACTTAAATCTTCCTAAATAAATACTCTGTCTAATAAAAAAAAAAACTCTAGATCTAAGGTTACATACATATAGACAAACACGGGAAGCAACTTTGCTTTATACTATGTAGTAATGAATGATGACCGCCTCCTTGGTACAGTGGTTGACGCATGTGCGTAGAACCGAGGGGTCCTGGGTTTGATTCCCAGTGGAGACGACGAACAAGAAATGTCTCAGTCTGGCAGGAAACAGGCTGATCACCTACTTGTCCCTAAATAAAATCGATCAGTGAAACAGATGTATGAATAGTGCATCTGCATTCTGCCCCTTACCCCACTTGGGGACACGGGACTTCACTTATGTAGTAATGACTAATGATACATCAGAATAACACATGAAAACTATAGAAATACTTGATTTTGCCCGTTGGAACTGTGACGTACAGCTAGAATTCAATATTTTTATTTTTTAAATTCCAGGATAGCAGAAATAATAGAAGCGGAGACAGAGAATTTCATGAAGAAGGATCCGGACCCGTTCGACGAGAGACACCCGTCGCGGACGGACCCCGAGTGCGCGTTGGGACACGCGCTCAAAGTTATGTTTAAGAAGGACAATTTTATGACTAAGGTATGTGCTAATTTTATTGGATAAGGGCCGATTTTTCAATGCTTGGATAAAACTTATCCGTCCAATAAAGTATTACACGATAATATTAAAATGTCATGTAAACTGTCAAATACGGGCAATTATTAATGGTAGTTTTATACATTATTTGACGAATAAGTTTTATCCAAGCATTGAAAAATCGGCGCTAAATGTGATTTTTGGGAAAAATTCGGTTGTGTAACAAGTTTTGAGCTAAGATATTGAAAAATGTATTTTTGTATTTTAAAAATCAGTTGGACATTCATAAAATATCCAACTGGATTTATACTGTATGTTTTTAATTATCATTCTAAGGGCCGATTTTTCAATGCTTGGATAAAACTTATCCGTCCAATAAAGTATTATACGATAATATTAAAATTTCACGTAAACTGTCAAATACGAGCAATTAGAATACGTTTTTAAAATGGTAGTTTTATACATTATTCGACGAATAAGGTTTATCCAAGCACTGAAAAATCGGCCCTAAAAATTATGGTGATATTTAAAATAAGTTATCAAGTAGGTAATTCAGTCAATTTTTGTTTTAAGTTTTCTTCCTGGTTCACTATAAGTATTACCTATACTTATAAATTTTTTAAATATATTAAAATATACTAGCTGTGCGTCGCGGTTTTACCCTTATTGCTCCTGTTGGTCTTAGCGTGATGATATATAGCCTTCCTCGATAAATGGGCCATCTAACACCAAATAATGACAAAAAACAAAAAAACTCTTCAGTTTTATTATATTAGTGTATAGTGTATCTATACTTTTTTACTGATAATATAAAGCCAAAGTGTTTGTATGAATATGCTAACCTCAAGAACTACCTGACTGATTACCGAAATATTATATCACTATTGGATATGTATGTGATCGCTGAATGCTATAAGTATAGGCTATACAGGGTGTAATCGTTAAGTGTGCACAAGCGATTATTCCGTAAGTATTGCAGATATAAAAAAACTTTAAACTGATATCGAAAGTACTTAATATAATGAGTAAAATGGCCATAATAATTTTTTATTATGGCCATTTTAATCATTAGGCAATAATAATGTATCTCTAGAACACAATACAATATTAATGAAAAAATGTATCATCTTTCAGCTAGTCAACGACTACGTACGAGACACGTACTATTCCCGCCAGAACATTACAGGTCGAGATGTTCATAAATTGAATGTAGCGGCTTGCAGATTGACGCTCGGTCTGATGCCTGGCCTTGAAATGAGTGTAGTGTTTCAGGTAATATGCTGTAAATATTTTTACTTATTTAAGTATTTTTGTTTACAATGTGGAGGAAGGAAGGTGGAATTCCTCCATCGAAAAAGGGAGGATCCTCGACCAGTCTACTCGACTGGCCGGTCTTTTAGGCCCCGATGGATGATGTCGGAAAGTTGTATATATATGCTCTGTAGCGAAAACCTTTCGCTTGCGCGATTCAGAGCGAGGTGTCGCTACATACAATTAATTAATTTCCGGCTCCGCTTACACCTTGGCCACGGACACCAGCGGCGCGACGGGCGGCGCGGCAATTCGCGCGGCGCGGTAAGCACGCCACGGGCAGTTGCGTTCGCCGCCGCGACCAGTGTAGACGAGGAGACGAGATGGCTTTATCAAAGTTAGCTCGACGTTTAGACCGGGAGATACTGACACAAAATTTCGAGTCATTTGTAACAAGGATGGCGGTTCTACAGGGGTCTTAGTACGCAATGACAAAAAGAAAAATGATGGTGTGAACGCTGGTACCGGTGGCTTAGTCGCGTGGGCGTTTGTCGAACTCGTCGGAAAATTAGCGAAAGTCAAACGATTTGTAACACAAAAATTTTAGAATTTACCGATAGCCCATAAAAAAGTAGTAGGCGGTAGTGTCATGCCATACTTTTCCGGTGTGACTTACAGCCCGCCATACCGATGCGAATGTGTTGATTTAAATAAAACAATCATTCAACCATTTGTACCAGGCTAACTTTTGCACAGGTAACTATCGTCGTGCAGCCATTTACGAAAATCGCCATGCCATACTTTTCGGACGATTCCAAATGGTCGCCATACCGCCGAAAATCTGCAAAAAATTTTTATTTCGCCAAACTTTTTGTACCAGTATTGCATTTGGATTTTTGGAGAGTATTTGATAAAATGTGACCATTATTATATTTGCCATACTTCTAGTAGGGGGAAAAAGTGCTGTCATACTTGAAAACTTAATTTATTATTAATTTATATAAGTGAAGATTTCCAACACATAGATCTTTGAAATTTTGTATTTATATTTGTTGATCCTCAAACTTACAGGAAAAATAAGTGCCATACTGTTACAAATCGTTTGACTTTCGCTATTTTCCGACGAGTTCGACTAACGCCCACGCGACTAAGCCGCCGGTACCAGCGTTCACGCCATCGTTTTTCTTTTTGTCATTGCGTACTAAGACCCCTGTAGAACCGCCATCCTGTTACAAATGACTCGAAATTTTGTGTCAGTATCTCCCGGTCTAGTTGTTTGGAGAGTAGCAGCTTGCTCAAGATTTAATGTTTGGAAGATATAGTGGAGTACACGAATTAAATAGAAATCGTGTTACAGACGGAGAATTCCACCAAAAATATGAAAAATATAGGCATGATGAAAAATTATGTTGCGGGTGGCTAGACTTCCAAATAGCTGGTCTAGCTAGAATTTCTGCAATAAAAGCTTCCGTCTCCATTTTCGCGAAAAAAAAAACAAACTATTTTAAATTAAGTTCGCTCCGGGAGTAGTCGCCGCGTCTGCCGCTCGACTCCGTGGCCTGCGCCGTAATAACTCATACATTTGTTTCGATCGCTAGTCGTGCCGCGCGATTCGCTCGGGGAAATTCGCCGGTCGTCTCGCTGGTCGCCGCTGCGCGTGGCATGCCCAGTACATTTCCATACATTTGATTCATTCGCAAGACGCGCCGCCAGTCGCGCCGCGCGAATTTTCGCTATAGCGAATTGTCCGTGGCCAGCACGTTAAGTAGATAATACTTAGAAGTTTTCTTTAATTTTAACTGTTCTTAACCCCTTGACCACCGAGCGACCCGATCGGGCCACGACACAATAGATTTTCTATTGTGTCTGTGATTCCGGGGGCTGAGAGATAGAACATACCAAAAAATATCAAAATCGGTTCACCCACCCATTTTAAATTATTCTTTACATTTTACTGGAAGATATTGCTTCTTAGCGATAAGGCTGCTTGATATTACATTGTTTATGTATTATTTTTGTTTGATTTTGTTTTGTTATGTGTGTGCAATGAAATGTTTATTATTTTATATTTAGTGGTAATGATAATACTAAGAAAACTTTCTTTACACATCTTTATAATTTATATATTTAATTTATGTGTTTGTCACTCAACTGCTCCTAAACGACTGGAGGGTTTTCAAATTATTATTATTCCAGGATAACGAAGCGCTAATCCATCGTCTAGTGAACTGGGCGACGAATTCACCGGAGCCGCTACAATGCTACGCGACGGGTTTGCTCGCTGCGGCCATGGAGGTGCAGGAGATTGCTACTAATTTTAGGTATTTATGTGTTTGAATTAACTTAATTTTCAAGTGTAATTAAGCTATTGCATAGCTTCTATCGCGGGCCTTGAGCGCGGGGACCGAATCCAGAAATTCCGTAACGAAAAAACCTCACGCTCCCCACTCCGACGGGCACGGAGGTGTGTCTTGAAGGCATAGCATGCAATAGCTTTACCGCGGCAGTCCCCGAGTGACACACGTCTTTTTTATTTGTTTAGAATTAAGACGGTTTTCTTTTTGAAGAGGATCTGTATTTTCGTAATTGGTAGACATTATTTACTATCAGTAGTTAAAAAATCAAAAATTAACCATAAGTTACATGTTCTATTAATACAAATTACTACATGGTATAAAAAGTCGCTTTCCGTCGTCTGTGTGTCTGTATGCTTATTGTAGTGATTCTCGAGGAAGGTTTTCATTTAAAATTTGTTCAGTTTTAGACCAAGCGTAGTATAACTCGTTTAATATAACTTCATACTTGATAAATTACTTACTTCCAGAGATCTGAATGCAATGCTCGTACCGCTAATGTTGAAGAGGCTCCACGAGTTAAGAAACAAAACGCAAGACGAAAAGGTGAGGTTTTAATTTTTGTTTTTTTTTATTTATATGTGAATTAGATTTTTTTTTGTGATAAAATCATTGACATAGAATAAATAAACAACTCGACAAAACAATCACGCTCAAGAATGTCCGAAGCAAAACTCTGCCTTCTCGTCTATTAGGCAGAGTTTTCTAATGAGCGTATACAATAGACTTTGAACTTTACTGCAACGAAATAAAGTGTTAAATTGTATGAGTGTTATAATACGGTATAGTGTAAAAATATGGATATTGTATATTTTCAAGTGTCTTATCATTTACTTGTTACTACAAATTAACTTACGGCCTTACTAATAAAAAGTTAAACAATGGATAAATTTCTACCATTTTCTACCATAGCTATGTCCTGCTCTTGCTCAAATGAAACGTCAATCATAAAAACAAGACAGGTTATTGAAATAACTAATCCATTGCAATGCGAATGGGTAACATTTTATTAGTAAGACCGTATTAGAAATTGAATATTTCTTCTCCATCTAAATAACAATAATGCATAACTGTAAAAAGAATGTGTGCATGTACTAGTGTACACACGTAAGAATTGAAACTTCTTTATGACCTTATTTTCAAAAAAATAATCCATACTAATATTATAAATGCGAAAGTAACTCTGTCTGTCTGTCACTCAATCACGCCTAAACTACTGAATCAATTTGCATGAAATTTGGTATGGAGATATTTTGATACCCGAGAAAGGACATAGGCTACTTTTTATTGCGAAATATGTACCACGGGCGAAGCCGGGGCGGACCGCTAGTTTACTATATGCAACTTAACAGAAATACGTCGAATCACGCGTGGTAGGGATAAAAAAAGATGGCGCGTAACGGAAAAATGTCACGCATAACGAAAAAATGTTACACTAAATTTTTTTCCAACCCCGATAAAGAAGTTTCACTTCAAAAATATTGTATTTTAAAATAATATAAATAATTTTCAGCCAAACCACGTAACGCCGCCGAATCAAACAAGGCATTTTGCGCGTTTCGATAAAAGGAGGAATCACGATCATAAGAGTAACGGTCCTGTTAATGAAAAGACAGGTTAGTATTATATTTTTAATTAAAAAGTAATTATATAATACTAGCTGCTCGTCCTGACTTCGTTTGGATTGATCCGAGATAACAAAATGAAATATTATGCACCTTTCTGCTGATGGAAGAATGCAAATCGGTCATGTTTAGTTTCGCAGCCTGTTTCATACAAAGTAAAAAGGTTTCATTTTTATTTATAGCTGTGCCCCGCGGTTTTACCCGCATTGCTCCGCTCCTGTTGGTCTTAGCGTGATGATATATAGCCTATGGGCGTATTCAGAAAGAAAGCTTGAAACTTATAAGCGCTTATCGGTGCTTGTCATGTTCATATATTTTCCTGCGCGGGTTACCAGCACTGACAGGAAAATATATGAACATGACAAGCGCCGATAAGCGCTTATAAGTTTCAAGCTTTCTTTCTGAATACGCCCTATAGCATTCCTCGATAAATGGGCTATCTCTAACACCGAATGAATTTTTCAAATCGGACCATTAGTTTCGGAGATTAGCGCGTTCAAACAAACAAACTCTTCAGGTTTTATTAGTATAGATTTTTTTTTAATTTGTCAAATACATACTTAGGGAAAACGATAAAAAGTAATGAAAATGTTAAGAAAAAGGTTTATTTATTTTTTATAAATTTCAGATCACGCGAAGGACGAGGGGGGAGGGGGGGACATGGATATTGACGTCACACCACACACCCCCGTTAAAGATCCCGAAACGCCCGTCAAGAGTTATAATAGTGAGTTATCCTTATTCCCTAACAACACTAGACTAGACTCTTTGATCCTAAAATCAAATGATCAAATTTACCCCGGCAATTGTCGTAAAATAAAAATTGGTTGTCTGTAAAGTCGGTTTACTGACGATAGTTGAACGTGACAACGTCCGATTGTGCTTCTTTGTCGCTCGTTCCGCGCTCTCGCTCGCACTTCAAGCTTTACATGGAACGCCTCAGAGCGAGGTAACGCCGCATGAGTCATGTTTTTTCGTGCATGCAGCCAGCTTTATCGAATTATAAGACGTTGTAACGTCAATAGATTCTGAATTTGTGGACCACCATTTTTGTACGGCATCTGTGTCATACTATTTCAATACTGTTTTTAATCCATTATTCCGCAACGCCGTACAAAAATCATGGAGACAAGGGGAAACAATCTCTACCTGTACTTTAGAATTCTCATCTGCACTCAGTTGGACAGCTTACAAGTGACGTCATAGTGCTGCATCTTATTATTTTATGCTCTTATATCGTTCTAGATAGGTCACTTGGTGGTTCAAATGACCCATAACTTTTTCAACATGGGCCTCTTTTCTAATATTATTTAATTCAATATAATAATATTATTTCATTCATTCATTATTTTATCAAAGGAGAACGACCACGGGTGATATTGTTAATTCCTATTTGTATTTATAATGATCATATAAATAAATAAATCATTTATTTTAGGTAAAATTTTACAATTCAAAGTGACTATATTTATTACTATTTTTTGAAGTGAAACTTCTTTAGCCGCGTTGAGAGTAAAATTTCAAGGTCGCAAGATCATGGAAATACCATCACGTCATCGAGTAAGGCGACGATTTTTGTAACTTAGAATATTGCCAAAGAAGTTTCACTTCTGACACGTGTGCATTGCACACACGCGCTTTTTTTATTTGTCTGTTTCTGCGTGATGATATTATATAGCCTATAGCCTTCCTCGATAAATGGGCTATCTAACACCGAAAGAAACTTTCAAATCGGAACAGTAGTTCCTGAGATTAGCGCGATCAAACAAACTCTTCGGCTTTATAATATTAAGTAAATATGTAGTGGTATTACTGTTATAACAACATTTGCCCGGTCATCTTGTTATAGATAATATACACTTTCCTTATGTTATTGAAGTGAAAACTTCTTTAGCGGCGTTGAGCACTTTTTCTGTAATGGGTATAAAATCTTAAACTCGCGTCAGGACACGTGACCTGATCGAAAAAGCGTAAGATGGATATCATTCCAAAATATCAAACATGCTCAACGTTAATAATCAAGTTTTCACTTCTGCCGGCACTCCCGGAGTGCAACCCGTCTTTTTTTACCTCTCTTTGTTATTCTAGTAAATCGTCGTATCTAATAATAATTGAAAATCAGCAATCTCTTGTTAGTATAGATTCAATAAATAATGTTTTCTCAACAGATGTAGTATGGTCGCCGCCCGGCAGCGCTTGCAGGCCACAGATACATGAAACATCGTCAAATTCTAGTTGGGTCGAAATGGAGACATATGTTATTGGTGAGTTTTTATACCAGGTGAAAGGTAAGACGTCAGACGAATTTAGACAGGAGCTTCTACTCATGAAACTGAACAACTTTTGTTCTACAACTTTGCTGAATTCGTAAAAAAAATTGGACTTTGTAAGGAAACTTCGCTAATCAGCTGACCGTTTTCCATACAAAGTCCAATTTTTTTCTATGAATTCATCAAAGTTGTAGAACAAAAAATGATCAGTTTCATGAGAAGAAGCTCCTGTCAAAATGCGTCTGACGTCTTACCAGTCACCCTGTATACTAGCCGTGCCCCGCGGTTTTACCCGGATTGCTCTGCTCTTGTTGGTCTTAGCGTGATGATATATAGTCTATAGCCTTCCTCGATAAATAGGCTAACTTTACCGCGTTATTAAATTAAAACCCGAATAGTTCCCGTGGGATTTCCGGGATAAAACCTATGCTATGTCCTTTCCCAGGACTCCTCAACTATTTATATATGAAATTTCATTTTTCATCAAAATCGGTTCAGTCAGTTCAGGCGTGAAGAGGAGGCAAACAGATAGACAGACGCATAGAGTAACTTTCGAATTTATAATACAATATTTAATATAGTAGGGACTGGCGATTCGCCCGGCTTTGCTCGTGGTACATACATAGCCTATATTATAGTACTAAGGGATCATGTTCATATCCAATAGTGAAGGAACTTTTTTTTAAATTAGTTCATCATGAAAATACGCTGAATTATTATTCATTCTTGTGGATTTTGACGTGACAACGTCTTATAATTCGATAGAGCCGGCTGCACGCACGAAAAAACATGACTCATGCGGCGTTACCTCGCTCTGAGGCGTTCCATGTAAGGCTTGAAGTGCGAGCGAGAGCGCGGAACGAGCGACAAAGAAGCACAATCGGACGTTGTCACGTTCAATTATCGTCAGTAAACGGACTTTACAGACAACCAATTTTTTTTTAATTAGTTTATCTTGCTGAATTATTATAATTTTTTTTATGTATTTTCTCCTTTTTTTCAGGCAACATACAAATACATCCACCTACAGACGCAACGAAACAAATGCTTATATTAAGGTATTTAACACCGATGGGAGAATATCAAGAGGTGAGTCGAATACAAATAATTTAGTCTCTGAATATTATTGTATAAGTAGCTTTATTTTCGAGAAATATCCTAAAGTTAAATCATAAGTATATTTGTGAAGAATATCTAGTCATTAATTTTATTATAATAAACAACTGTCAGATTCAAGTTTAAAATTGTCTGAAACTAAACTCTGCCTACACTTATATTGGGCAGATATGTTAGGACGTAGGCATCCGCTAAGAAAGGATTTCCCGAAATTCTTGCGGGAACGGGGAAAAACGGGGATGCACGTACAAAGTCGTGGTCGGAAGCTAGTCTAATATATTGTTGTGTAATTAAAGATATTTATTTTAATGTTTTCCTTTCCAGTTTCTATCGCACGTGTTCGAGAAAGACGCACTAGGACTGATCTTAGGCTACCTAAACGTGAGGGAGTCGAAAGATTCAAGATTGGCGTTCGAAGCATTGAAATATTTAGCGGCTCTGCTGTGTCATAAGAAGTTCTCGATAGATTTCATTAATATGGGCGGTTTGCAGGTATGTTTTTGTGTTTATTTATATATATAAAAATGAAACCCGTTTCGCGTTGTCACGGCATCACGTGTGAACGGCTGAACCGATTTCGATAGTTCTTTTTTTATTATATTCCTTGAAGTACGAGGATGATTCTTATGTAGAGAAAACGTAAATATGTACCACGGGCGAAGCCGGGGCGGACCGCTAGTTTTAAATAATAATAATGATTGTTTTTGTGTTTATATAGTACTAGCTGTGCTCCGCGGTTTCACTCGCATTGCTCTCCTGTTGGTCTTAGCGAGATGATAGCCTTATAGCCTTCCTCGATAAATGGGCTATCTAACACCAAAATAATTTTTCAAATCGGATGAGTAGTTCCTGAGATTAGCGCGTTCAAAAAAACAATCAAACAGACTCTTCACCTTTATAATATTAAGTATAGATTTAGAAAAAAATTTGTAGAAAGAAAGGAAATTTAATTTAATAGGGATTTCTATGGAAGTTTCTTCTGGAAATTTCTATGAATCCTGCCTCATGACCCATTTTATTATTATATAAAAAAATATATGTACTTATATTTTTTCCACAAAATAAATTAACTCACATATATAATTTTACAGAAATTCCTCGAAGTACCAAGACCATCGGTGGCCGCTACAGGAGTTTCTATATGTCTCTACTATCTGGCATATTGTGAAGATGCTATGGAAAGAGTGTGTCTGTTGCCAAGGAGGACGCTGGCTGATTTAGTGCGGTAAGTGTAGAAAATATAGGTAAAAAGATAGGGTAAAAGATTGAAAAAATGATTAAAAATAAAGAGCCCGTGTGCAGAGCACACGTATCAGAAGGTAATCTTCTTTAGCAAGATTGAGAGATACCAAAATCTTTCAATTTTGCCAAAGAAGTTTCAATTACAGTGACGGAGTAGGGAGGAATAATTTCATGAGTGTGTGTGTGTGTTTGTGTTTTTGATCACGCCTAAGCGTACCGCCTTCACATATTATATAGAAAGATGATATTTATATATCTATACTAATATTATAAATCCGAAAGTAATCTGTCTGTTACTCAATCACGCCTAAACTACTGAACCAATTTTCATGAAATTTGGTATGGAGATATTTTGATACCCGAGAAAGGACATAGGCTACTTTTTATCCCGGGAAAATGACGCAATCCCGGAAATCCCACGGGAACGGGTACTATACGGGTTTTTCTTTGACTGCGCGGGCGAAGCCGCGGGCGGAAACCTAGTAGATAGATATATCACACATAACATCAGGCGGAATTGTGGTCAAACTTATTTATATATATATATATATATATATATATATTTTACGACGGTGAAGATATCTATTGTCGAGCCAATTTAATAGGCAACATTTGACGTCTATCAATTTTATCTTCGAAGAGAGGTAACCTGCTTAAAATCATCGATTAAAGTGAATTAATCGATACGGATTTGAAAAATTTGTCAATCGAATTTATTAATTTATGATGACTTTTATTCACAACTAATCAATGCATTTGATTCTAGATGTCAGATTTCGATTTTTAGAGTAACGTCTCTGGTATTTAAAAAGAACAAAGGTTTATAGACACAAAATTGTAGTGACATCAGTTCTTCAATTCAGAAATTGTTTATTATGTTTAGAATGGTTTATCAGTAAAATGAAATCCTAAAATTACTTGTATCGGTCATTATTATTATAAATATGTAGTCGTAATTGAAAAAAGTTGAGCAAATGTGCATTTCTAACAAAACGAAATATCATGTTATTCTATGTCGTCGTTACTAGGTTACGTTGTTGAATTTTGTTGAACTGTCAAATGTTGCCTATTAAAGTGGCTCTACTATAATTTCAGATACGCACTATGGCTGCTAGAGTGCTCTCACGACTCTGGCCGATGTCACGCGACCATGTTCTTTGGCCTGTCGTTCCAATTTAGAGTTATTTTGGAGGAGTTTGACAATCAGGTATGTTTGTTATTTATTTTAAATTGGAAGATATACGTATCTCTTATACATAAAAACTAGCTGTTCCCCGCGGTTTCACCCGCATTGCTTCGCTCCTGTTGATCTTAGCGTGATGATATATACTATATATGTAGCCTATAGCCTTCCTCGATAAATTTGCAAATCGGACCAGTAGTTCCCGAGATTAGCGCGTTCAAACAAACTAACTCTTCAGCTTTATAATATTATTATAGTATAGATAAATCCCTATTTCCCTTGGTCATGGCACCAACCCAACAAATTAACCGGTGTCGATAAATATTTTGATCGATTTTTTTATTCGTTCTTGTCAGGATCTTATGAAAGAAGATCTTAAGAAATTGCAAGGTTTTTCAATAAGTAAAAAATATTATTTTCTTTTCTTAAATTTTTGCCAAAAATATGTATTGTACGGGCAGCTAGTATAAAATATAGAAAGAAAAAACTAAATTCTTAATTTTTTTTCTGTGTGTGTGTTCGTCACCGAACTCTTGACGGATATGAATAAAAAAAATTGTCTCTTCTAGCGAATTTGATAAGTGTTTTATTTAAAATTAAAGTATTATACAATTAAAAGTACAAACACTTAATTGTTGCCACTGGATCAGTGATTTGATTTTCTGTCAAAAAACATATATTTTTGGTCCATTCCAGGACGGTCTCCGAAAACTGTACAACGTGATATCCACCCTACCGATCCTCGGGTCTGATGATGAGGAGCTCCGGGTGTCTGATGATGAGACGTGTGCAGCGAGACAGATTGTGAGGCACGTGTGTGTCGCTTTACGGAGGTAAAATATTGTTTTTTAGTCGGTTTTGGAAAGGGAAATCTTATGGTTGGAACTTTTTTGGGAGTAAAATAGTCTTAGATGCTTTGAGCAGTTTTTTTCTTGTACGGGATAATCTTAGGGACTTATTTTTGTTTGGGAGTAAAAACTTTGGTCTCTTTGAGCAGTTTTTTGTAGGGGATAATCTTATGGACAGATTATATTATGTAATGGCAACATTTTTCCCCGCGTCGAGCAGATTTTAGTAATGGGAAAATCTTGGGTAGATTTTTTCATTAGTAGTGTATTTGTCATTGCAAACTCCTCATAAATATCCCCTAAAGAAAAAACAATAACACGTGGTATTATAATAGCGCCAAAATTTTTATCGCCAAGAATAAATCTAATATGCTCGTATTTTTGCAGGTACTTCGAAGCGCACTTAAGGATAAGAGCGGCACAAGTTGCGAGACAGCAAGGCGACACTGTGCCCGAACCGCCGCCTTATAAGGTCAGTCAGATACGTGTTAATTTATTTATTTATTTATTAATAAATAAATAAGTAAATTATTTTTAATAGTCCGGGATACATCGCCCATTTTTGCAAGTGATTACTATCAAGCTAATTTTTCGTGAGTAGCTTTATTTTGATGAGACGCCCAATAATTACCTATACGAAATTCTCGATTGTGGTAGCTTACAGAGGTAACAAGGATAAAAATTTTTGATTTGACGGTTCTCAAATATTTATTACGCAATTTGTAGGACAATATGTCTGTTGAATTATATAAGTATTAAATAAGTGAAAATAAAAAAATCTGCTGGTTTGTAATCATTTATGATGACTTCGTTATCGATACACATTGGAAAGGGGGACTCTTTGATCAAACCATAGATATTGTAGGACAAATATTTTTTCGAATAATTTAGATAATTATCTTGAGATTTAACAAAAATAAACATTCAGTTACTAATTAATATTTGAGAACCATCAAATCAAAATATTTTATCCTTGTTTCCTCTGGTAGCTACCACTATCGAGAGTTTTGTACATGAAATTATTGGGCATCTCATCAAAATAAAGCTACTCACGAAAAATTAGCTTGATAGTAATCACTTGCAAAAATGGGCGATGTATCCCGGACTATAATTATTTATTTATTTAGAATTTCCAACAGAGGATACAGATTACATTTGTTACATCTAATTTAAGTACATGATCTTCTGCACCTTTAATTATAGGAAAATACAGCATTCATAATAATTTAATGCACATACATTAATTGAAAACAACATATACAATCTTGCACAAAAAGTCAAAGGGCGGCCGTACACGGACTGCTTCAAGCAGTTGAGACCGATGGCTTGAAGCCGCGACCGCGCGGTGAACTATAGACACTGCCGTACACGGACTGCTCGAGCAGTCGCGGTCCGTGTATTGCCGCCCTTATTATGTAGATAGATATAATCCGTTACGGTCTTGTTTTCAACATTGACATTGAAATCTATATCCTAAATAGATAAATGGAGTACCCATCTATAATATCAAACTCAAACTCAAACATTTATTTATTCAATTAGACTTCTTATAAAAACACTTTTGAATCGTCATTACATATTTTTAAAATTTACTACCGATTCGGAAAGCAGTATCTACGGAGAGAACCGGCAAGAAACTCCATAGTTACTCTTTTAAAATCATGTCAATATTACAATTTAATTTTACAACTTATGGATTTTAAGGAATTATCGATTATTATTATTTTTCGAGATTTAACAACTTTTTTTGGCGTGCATTAGGAGAGGCCTACGTCCAGCAGTGGACATCGAAAGGCTGATGATTGATTGATTGATTGATTGAACAACATTTTTACAACTTTTTTTCTACAAACTAGGCGTCAAAATCGTCCCCCGAAGAGATCCAAGAGCAGATCGAGCTCGTGCAGCATGCGGCTTGCGCTCGCTGGCCGCCCGCCGACGAGCTGCTCGCGCTCGGCGGAGTTACACTGCTGCTGCAGGTTGTGGGCTACGCGTATGATTGGAACTTTAACGGCCGGTGAGTTTGGGGATGCCATCCTCAACTGTGGGGATGCCACCCTCGACTGTGGGGATGCCACCCTCGACTGTGGGGATGCCATCCTCGACTGAGGGGATGCCATCTTCGACTATGGGGATGCCACCCTCGACTGTGGGGATGCCATTCTCGACTGAGGATGGACATTAGGGGGTTGTTGTGGGGATATCCTTGAGCGGGGATGCCATCCTCGAGTGGGGATGCCATCCTCTTGTTATTCTGTGTGCTTTTTTTGACAAAAAAAGTATTAAAATTATGTGATTTTTATATTGTTTTTCATAAAATCACGTTTCTTCCTCACACACAGAGCCGAAACGGTCCGCTCAGCGCTGGACGTGGTGGCTATCTGCTGCGTGGCGCCGCGCGTGCAGCTGCTGCTCACCGAGCGGCTCGACATGCGCGACACCGAGCTCACCACCGGCGTGCACATCGTGCTCGGTGAGCGCACACGCACTTGCACCGACACTTACACACTATGGCTAACACACAATATTTTAGTGTATGTATTTTATCATGCGTATGTATTACACATAACAAATATTTAAATATTTTATTTCATATTTATATTAGTATTTAATTATAACACAAACATTCATCACACAAAAACACAAAAAATACAGACATGCATTACACTCATACAAAATAATTATAATATTTATTATTCCATGACATAGTCGCGGTATTTGCGTAGTATGCGTGCCGCGACAAAAATATCACGAATCGAGCGGGTAGATCGATATACTTCGTCATCAAGTTTCTTTATAATTTAAAATTAAATCAGTTCGATCTTAGTTATTGAATGCGCATGTTGTCAGTGTTTTTTATTTCGTATATTTTAATGTTCAAAATGTTTCTTGTGTCTGTTAAATATTATATGGAATCCTCTCTCCTTCTATGTGGAGTAATAAACGATAAATAAACTGTGAGTTTGTGATTATTTGTGCATCAATAAAAGGTACTGTACCTACTGTTAACATCCATTATCACGCACCCCACAAATTGGTGACCCCGACGTGAAGTATATGTATTTCAAAAAAATTACTACACTAAAATATTGTGTCTACACACACGCCACGCCACGCCACAACACCCCACGTGACGACATGCCACGCCACACCACACAAAATATCGCAACGTCAACATGCAATAAAGTGACTATATTATCAGTTATTCAACAAAAACTAGCTTACACTTGCACTAACACTTACACTAGAGCCACGCCACCCCCCGCTATGCCACAACACGCCACAACACACCACAACACATAAAATATCGCAACACCGAAATACAATTAAGTGACAATAGTGTTCTTCTTCAACCATAACTAACATTTGTCACTTTTAGACTTTTAGAGATATAAAAATACTAGCTATTTACGCCGGATCCGCACGTGTTGATCCAGTAAATAAATGACAAATGTCACTAAATCGTAAAAAAACAAACAAACAAAAAACCCTTTGTAATAGTAGTAATTATAAACTCAAAATTTTGTTACACAAATTTTTACAGGTGCAGCGGACGGTGATATAGTTGTGGAACCGGAAGTGCAAAAGGCGGCATTAAACGTGCTGGTCAACTGTGTGTGCGCACCTTTACATCGGGTGAGTTGATGATTAGTGATTTTATTGTAATCAAACATCTTGAGTCAAAATCACGCTAAAAAAGTAAAAATAAAAGAAATAGCTCACAATCACACTCAAATAGATTAAAAAAAGATTTCACAATCTCGCTCAAATAGTAGATAAAAAATGCAACTAAAATCTCGCAAAAATTGTCCGAAGCAAAACTCTGCCTAATAGATTCAAAGGCAGAGTTTTGCTTTGGATTTATTTTTTGACTAATTAGCGCATGCAATAGACTGTGAACATTATTGCAACGAAATAAGGTGTTAATTTGAAATTTGAATGAATTTTTTATACAACACCGCTCGGACATTTTGACGATCTTTTAATAGGGGATTGTGCGTCTAGTTTTTTACTAGCTTTCCGCCCGCGATTTTAAATAAAAAACCCGCATAATTCCCGTTCCCTTGGGATTTCCGGGATAAAACCTATCATATGTGTTAATCCAAGTTACCCTCTATATGTGTGCCAAATTTCATTGTAATCGGTTCAGTAGTATTTGCGCGAAAGAGTAACAAACACACACACATCCTCACAAACTTTCGCATTTATAATATTAAGTAGGAAGGAAGGTTAGTAGGATTAGTAGGATTCAAGTTGCCTACTTTTGAAATATAATTCAAGTTTCAAATCACGAGGTAACTTAGCCCTAAGTTTTGCATTCCGGTATAAATATTTAAGTTGACAAGCTTCAACTTGCCCCAAGTTTGTAACTTGTCATAACTTAATATTTTCCGGGCACCATTTAAATAAATTCAAGTTTCAACCTTACAACTTAACCATAACTTATCTCTTTCAGTCCGGAGTATCGACGGCTCGGTTTTCGCTAACCGGGTCTACGAAGAAGAAAGCGGCGGTCAAATCGTATGAGGATGTGATACAAAAAATTTGGGAGAGCGTACGAACTAATAATGGAATAATGGTAAGGAGAATGTATTTTTTTTATTGTATATGTTTTTTGAAAATTTTTTATGAGCAACGACACATATCCACACATCCGTTTCGCATGTCGAGCCGTTCGGTGAGCAGCAGTTTTTATACATTTTAGCTATCGTTACTTTAGATCTTAGCCGAAAACAACCGCCTTCTTGGTACAGTAGTTAATGGGTGAGCGTAGAACCGAAGGATCCTGGGTTTGATTCTGGGTGCAGATGAGGAAACAAAGTCTGACAGGACACAGATAACTAATCACCTACATGTCCTTAGTCATGGCAATACCGTCACGTCATGAAGTAAAACGACGATTTTTGGTATCTTTGAATCTTGCCAAAGAAGTTTCACTTCTGACACGTGTGCTGAGCACGCACACTCTAATTTCGATATTGTTGCACGTAACTTTTGATTTAATATTTTTGTGGATGAATAGTTGTCACTATTTCCGGTCAGAACATGCTTAGCTGTCGAATACTATAAAATGCCCCTTTGTTTATACGACGTTTGACCCAACTACCCCCACTTTATTAATAGTCGTTGACTTGCTGTGATTTGTTATCAACCTACTCTACATCAATAAGGTAGCTGTGTAGAATCGCAGTACCCATGTGTATTTTCTAAAAATGTTTTAACGAAAAATACGTAATTTCCAGGTTTTACTATCGTTAGTGATGGTCAAATCGCTGATAACGGACGCGGACCGTATACGAGGGCTCGCTTGTAGAGCGCTTGCCGGTTTAGCTGGTTTAAAGTTTCACTTCTGACACGTGTGCTCTACACACACGCTCTTTTTATAGATATTTTAAGGAAAACTACGTAATTTCCAGGTGTTACTATCGCTAATGATGGTCAAATCGCCGATAACGGACGCGGACCGTATACGAGGGCTCGCTTGTAGAGCGCTTGCCGGTTTAGCTCGATGTCCGACCGTTCGGCAGATCATATCCAAGCTTCCGCTGTTCACAACTTCACAGATACAGGGTGAGTGCGTTTAAAAATAGCTGACTTGACGGTTTCTTGACATTTTTTCATTCGTTAGTAATCACTTAAACTGGATGTCGGACAAGGATGTCTATCGGAGTCTTCATAACTAGTTTAAACGCATTATATCAGAAAATCACTTGTTTTATAAATTTATATTTATAAATTTATATTTATAAAGCATTTGAATGCCATAAAACCAAAAAATATAAATTCAACAAATCACTTGTTCTTACGTGAAAGAAAGTCAAACGTACAAACACACTTTATATTTATTACACTCGTCACAAAGCGAAATGCCTGTATTGACATAAATTGATTAAATTGTTTGAAGTAAAAAGTTTTTGTTAAAAAAAATCTTATAATTATGACATTTTCAGTGTTAATGCGCGATCCGATACTACAAGAAAAGCGTCAAGAGCACGTGATGTTCCAAAAGTACGCGCTTGAGTTACTGGAGCGTGTCTCCGGCAAGAGTAAGCACAAGGGAGCAGAGTTCGAGACTTCGCTCGCTAATATACACCGGGTGAGTGAGTGAATGAATGAATTGAATGAATAAAATGTGTGCGGAGTGAATTAGTGAATGAATTAAGAAAATTTCATTAGTTGAATGAATGAAGAAATAAAGGGAATAAATGAAATGAATGAATAAAATGTATAAGGAGTGAGTGAATGATGGTAAATGTACGATGAATAAATTAATATTTTAGGTATGTGAGTGTACGAATTAAAGATCATTGGATTGAATGAATAGAAGAAGAAAATGTCCGAGTTGTGTGTAATTTTCAGTTTCTTGTATTCCTAATTAGAAAACTCTGCCTGAAACACAGGCAGAGTTTTGTCTCGGACAATATTTCAGTTTGATTTTAATCTAATTGTTTGAGATGTTCATAGTACGTCAATAATTTCGTACCTATCTATCTTATTTGTTTACCCTCTATATATTTTACCGACAGGCGAACGTGGTAGCGCAAACGCGCATAAACTACAACGAGCGGCAATTACTCCAACTGGTAGCGCGCCATCTTGCGGCTCGGGGCTTACACGAAAGTGCTGCAACGTTACAAAGGGAGGCAGCATTACCTCCCCCCGGCCCCCCGCCCGCCCCCACACACCCGCACCCCCCGCCCGTGTACGCGCCCGCTACACCCGCCAGAGTGAGTATATAAATAAAATAAAAAACACTTTATTTGCACACACAAAACAAAACAAAATCAAACAATAATAATATACACTGGAGCGGTACAAATAGGCGGCCTTATCGCTAAGAAGCGATATCTTCCAGGCAACCTTAGGGTATAGGAAAAGTTTGAAGACAATGAACAATTGGATAGTAGAAGGAGCATAGCGAAGCATTATAAATATACACATAGACAGACAGACAGACAGACAATAGGTGGTGGGAAGTGGAAAAGTGCCCGCGGGAAAATGATCATATGTACATACAGACTGACATATGATACTGGCTAAAAAGACACACACACAACACACAAACAACATCTTGCCGCCCATCTACACACCGCCAAATAGATTTTACACACACACACACACACACCCATACATTCTATCGATAGAGTCATTAGAAACGTCATACACACATACATACATACTAGGAATAGATAGTGAATAGATATGTTACCTCCCCCCGGCCCCGACCCGTTTTTTAATTATTTAATTTGTATAGGAAAAATGTTAATTCTCTATTTTGTTAATGTGTTGTATAAAAACATATGAAACATGAAAAACTGGCTTAGGGCCGATCTTTCAATGCTTGGATAAAACTTATCCGTCCAATAAAGTATTACACGAAAATATTAAAATGTCGCGTAAACTGTCAAATACGAGTAATTAGAATACGTTTTTAAAATGGTAGTTTTATACATTATTCGACGAATAAGTTTTATCTAAGCATTGAAAAATCGGCCCTTAGTTGATAAATCGAAAAAATAATTAAGTAACTATAATCAACTTATTAGTTAATGTATATTTACATTCATAAAAACTTATTACAGCCCCGTCTATCCGTGTCGCGTACGAGTAGCGCAAGTCTACTGAGAGATAGTATGGACTTGAACCATTCTACACACGAGGAGAATAGTCCGCTACCGCCTGTTATTAAATTAAGGTACGTACAATCAAACACCGGAAATTTTTAGGTTATAAGTGAAGTCCCATGTCCCCAAGTTGGGTAAGGGGCAAATGCATTATACATCTGTCACACTGATCGATTTTCTTTAGGGACAAGTAGGTGATCAGCCTTCTGTATCCTACCAGACCGAGACATTTTTTTTTCTTCGTATCCACCGGGAATCGAACCCGGGACCCATCGGTACTACGCTCGCGCCTCAATCACTGTACCAAGGAGGCGGAAAATTTTAGATTATAACTAATGTATTATTAAAACGTGCAATATGTAAATTAACACGACAAAACCCCCCCCAGAAAGGTCCAAACGACCCCCCACCCGCCGACCCCCACAACCGAAAAGCGGTCCCTACAGAAGCAGTTCAGCGCGGGAGCTGACCGTCCACCGTCACCCCCGAGGGTCACACTCCACTCCATCATCACGGAGTACCTCTACAACCAGCACGCGCTCTGCAAGAACCCGGTGGTCACTTGCCCCCAGTTCAACTTGTTCGAGTGAGTAGATACACACAGCCAGACCGACAGACAGACACATTAAACTTATTTTACTTGATCTATGAATTGTACTATATAATGTAATTGAAGTGAAAACTTCTTTAGCGGCGTTGAGCACTTTTTCTGTAATGGGTATAAAATCTTAAACTCGCGTCAGGACACGTGACCTGATCGAAAAAGCGTAAGACGGATACCATTCCAAAATATCAAACATGCTCAACGTTAATAATCAAGTTTTCACTTCTGCCGGCACTCCCCCAGTGCAACCCGTCTTTTTTTTAATAATTTTTTTTCCTCCAACTATACTGTGTGTATACAATTTGGATGGCATTTTACCACAACATGTGATTGTTCTACGTAAATGTGTGTATAATCAGTCAAAATTGTCAGCTGTGGTGTGCACCTATTTAAATAAATAAATAAACTGATACATTTATTTATTCAATTAGACTTCTTGTAAAAGCACTTTTGTATCGTCATAACATTTTTAACATTTACCACCGATTCGGAATTCGAGAATGACGCTGCACCCCATCATCATTAAATTTGTTCGACTGGGGGCCGATTTTTCAATGCTTGGATAAAACTTATCCGTCCAATAAAGATACACGATAATATTAAAATGTCCCGTAAACTGTCAAATACGGGCAATTAGAATACGTTTTTAAAATTGTAGTTTTATACATTATTCGACGAATAAGTTTTATCCAAGCATTTAAAAATCGGCCCTGGGACATTTAATTTATTCGAGAAGTAGATAGTTGATTAATTAATAGTAGGGTAACTTTGTTCAGAAGCAATCCTTCCAGAAGAACTCCCAGTCGAATAGCTCCCTCCAGAAGTAGATCAGCGTGGGAGCTGTACGTTCTAGAACTTTTTGCCCGAATCTCCACCCTTAAGGCCAAACAAAATTAACAGTTGTCATATATTAAACTTTGAAATGTAATTTATAAATTTTGAAGTTAACACACACAAAAGTTAACACACACAATCGATTATCCACCATTTTTGGGAAACCCTGTATAATAATATATTATTATCGTTATATGTCCGTATACTATATTCATTATTAAATATAAAAAAAACAAAATTGTATATTTGGAACAAAACTTTACTAATTGCCTCACCTCTATTCCGTGTTTAGACCACACGCGTGTCCATCCCCACGTACCGGAGGCTTACTATCACCAACTGAACCCCGAAACGTATGCGCTCGAGTAGTGCGCCGAGAGCTCGGCGGCGCGTCGTCACGGCGACAGCACGCCGCGCTCGCGCACGCGCACTTCGCCGCGGCGCGCACGCTGCGCCTGCAGGACGACGACGCGTACTTCACGCACACCATGTTCCACGTGAGTGTGCACCGCACTACACCACGCCACGCCACGCTACGCCACGCTACGCCACGCCACACCACACCACGCCACGCCATGCCAACACACTACGCCACGCCACACCACACCACGCCATGCCACCACACTGAAACACACTACTCACTACACCACACTGCAACACACTACACACTTCGCCACGCCACGCCGTGTTACGCCACGTCACGCCATGTTACGCCACGCCACGCCATGCTACGCTACGCCACGCCACGCCACGCCATGCTACGCCACGCCACGCCACAATAAATATCAAATTCAAATATGTTCTATACAAATATTAAATCCATACTATAGTCGAGCCAATTTAATAGGCAACATTTGACGTCTATCAATTTTATCTTCGAAGAGAGGTAACCTGCTTAAAAACATCGATTAAAGTGAATTAATCGATATGGATTTGAAACATGTGTCAATCGAATTTATTAATTTATGGTGATTTTTATTCACAAGTAATCAATGCATTCGATTCTAGATGTCAGATTTCGATTTTTAGAGTAACGTCTCTGGTATTTAAAAAGAAAAAAGGTTTATTGACACAAAATTGTAGCGACGTCAGTTCTTCAATTCAGAAATTGTTTATTATGTTTAGAATGGTTTATCAGTAAAATGAAATCTTAAAATTACTTGTATCGGTCATTATTATTATAAATATGTGGTCGTAATTGAAAAAAGTTAAGCAAATGTGCAGTTCTAACAAAACGAAATATCATGTTATTCTATGTTGTCGTTACTAGGTTACGTTGTTGAATTTTGTTGAACTGTCAAATGTTGCCTATTAAAATGGCTCTACTATAATATTATAAATGCGAAAGTAACTCTGTCTGTCTTGTTGTCTCAATCATGCTTAAACTACTGAACGAATTTTCATGAAATTTGGTATGGAGATGTTTTGATACCCGAGAAAGGACATTGGCTACTTTTTATCCCGGGAAAATGACGCAATCCCGGAAATCCCACGGGAACGGGAACTTTGCGGGTTTTTCTTTGACTGCGCGGGCGATGCAGCGGGTAGAAAGCTAGTATATAATATGTTTTATTATATATTATATTATGTATTATATAATTATATTATTTACAGCCAACACAACAACAATTGCTAGCGGCGACGTCATCAGGCGATATAAGGATATTCAACTTGTTCAGTGGCGTCGAAGAGAATTCGTATCAAGTGCACGAATCCTACATATATCATATGCAGGTGCGAATCTATACTAATATTATAAAGCTGAATAGTTTGTTTGATTGAACAAGCTAATCTAAGGAACTACTGGTCCGATTTGAAAAATTCTATCGGTGTTAGATAGCCCATTTGTCGAGGAAGGCTATATATCCAGCCACGCAGGTGAAACCGCGGGGCACAGCTGGTAATATAATAAAATCATTTATTTATCTCTTTCACAAGGGTTTTAAACGTTACAGATAATATTTTCAAGCATTATAAATATTATGTTATATTAATCTTTAATTTATCTAAAATACTAAAAATACAAATCTGAAGAGTTTGTTTGTTTGATCGATCTCATCTCAGGATTACCTGGACTTTCCAATAATTAAACAGACTTTTTAGTTTTATAAGTAATCTTTTTTATTATTTCTATAACGATCTAATAAAAATAGGAAAATAGCTTTAAAAAGATAGGACTGCCTGATGAACTTAGTTTTAAACAATTTATATGTTTTTTTAATGTGTTTCCTTCTTATCTCATTATAAAGAAAAAATAAATATAGTATAAGAAATTACATGAGAGGCCGGGTCAAATATTAGTTTGAATGTAATAAGAATGTACTGCGATTCTACAGCTAGGTACCTAATTGATGTAGGTAGTTGATAACAAGTCGCAGCAAGTCAACCACTATTAGCAAAGTGAGGGTAGTTGGGTCTAACGTCGTATAAACAACGTCCGAGTCGCTAGACACGATTCGTACGAATGCGCCACGAGTCAAAGGAAAGCGGCATTTTATAATATTCGACAGCTAAGCATGTACAGAAAGGAAATAGTGACAACTATTCATCCAAAAAATTATTAAATCACAAGTTACGTCTAAGAGCGAGCGCGCACGAGCAACTTTGTCTCCGCAACTATTTTGTCTCTCCCATCAATTTGTATGGGGAGTTGCGTCGCTACGTGCGCGCACTTTCATACTAGCCCATGGATGGAGAGACAAAATAGTTGCGGAGACAAAATAGTTGCGGAGACAAAGTTGCTCGTGCGCGCTAGCTCTTACAATATATTGCATTTTTCAGGCAAGCAGAGACGGGCTATTATTACTAGCTTCTTCGTCGACAACGTGGCGGACGCTCTCAGCGTTGTGGAATATGAAGGAGTTTGAACAATTGTATGTATTTATATGTTTTTTGTTGTTATTATATTTAACTAGATTACCGCCCGCGGCTTCGCCCGCTTTGTGTAAAACCTAATAAATTATAACCTGATAAATTCGTAACTTATAAAAGTTACGAAGAATTAATTATTTATTTTTTTTACAGATTCCAACTAGACAACGAAGAATATGTGGAATTTTCCAAAATGTCGGATGATCGGATAATCGGCACTAAGGGGGAAACGGCGACCATCTTTGACACTCGCACCGGAAGGGAGTTGCTCACTTTGAGTCCGTCTATAAGTAATCAGTATGCTAAGAACCGGGCGTGTTTTAATCCAACCGATGAATTGGTACTGTCAGGTGGGTTTTATTATTATTTACTAGCTGTCCGCCCGTGGTACATATTTCGCAATAATAGCCTATGTTCTTTCTCAGGGTCTAAAGATTGTCTGTGCCAAATTTCATCAAAATCGGTCCAGTAGTTTATGCGTGAAAACCATACATACATAATTACAAACCTTTCCTCTTTATAATATTAGTATAGATTAACATTAAAATAAAACACCAACATTATTATTATCATCATAATGATAATATGAACATAGATGTTAGCTCTGTGTCTGGGTGTTAATTATCTATATAAGTATTTATTTAAAATTATATATGTATGTTTATCAGCCTTCTGGTTTCCATATCACAAGCGAAAGCTTAGTATGGGATCGGATCGTGCCGTGTGTGAAAATTGTCCTGAAATATTTATTTATTTATTTTTAATAATAGAAGATTCTAATATTATTAACAATTTTTTTAATTTTTCAGACGGCGTCCTCTGGGATGTAAACACAGGCAAAGAAATACACAAGTTCGACAAATTGAACCAAACGCACAGCGGCGTGTTCCATCCGAATGGATTAGAGGTAATGTATTAGCACACCCCGGACACTCCATACAAAATTATCGACAGTCACACTGTAGAGAGTGCAAATGTGTGTGTTAACGCTTTATGGTTGGCACATTTGTGACTAGCGTAAAGAAATTCGCGTTTTTCTGATGAAATACATCCGTAAACAGCACAATATCTAACCATTTTCTACGAAAAACTATAATCACAAATCCAAAATAATAAAATTACTTTAGGTCAATTTGATTAATGTTGTCAATCTTCGTTGCGTATCGTCCCTGTAGAAAAATGTGGCCCATTTTAATCATGATCGTGCGGGGTGAGGTAAGTGTTTAATTTTGGCGGGAGGCGGAGAGAGTCCGTTCTGTAGCGTTTAGCTACTATTATGTATTCTGTGGTATTAGTATAAGGGCCGATTTTTCATTCCTTAGTTAAAACTTATTCAACGAATATCGTATTATTAAACAACCATTTTAAAAATGTGTTACTTGCCCACTTTTTGACAGTTTTTAGGTGACATCTGTATATTATTGTGTAATACTTTATTGGACGGATAAGATTTAACCAAGGATTGAAAAATCAGCCCTAAATATATTTATTTATGAATTTACACTAATAAAATGAAAAACTACTCGGATGTGAGTTTTCTCCGTTTTCCAGTTTTTTTTTTAAGTTATTGTAGAAAATATTCAAACATAAATGTCGGGTTAGGAAACCACTTATGGCTCAAAAATGGCTGAATTAATTTTAACGATTTTTGAATTTCTCTCCACGAGCAGATTGAAACTTAAATAATTTGAAAAGCACAGAAAAAAAAGAGGAGAAAGCAAGTAAAAAGTTTGTTATAAGAAATTTACTGATATAAAAAAGAGAATAATTTTTTTAATTATTTTAAATTTCTCAAAATAAATTTAAAAAATGACTTACTGATATAAAAAAGAGAATAATTTTTTTAATTATTTTAAATTTCTCAAAATAAATTTAAAAAATGACTTACTTATGATAATAATTTGTCACTTTTGCACTTTCCAGGTCATATCAAATACCGAAGTGTGGGATTTGAGAACGTTCCACTTATTGCGAACTGTACCAGCTTTGGACAAATCTGAAGTACGTATATATTTATTTATTTATATCATTAATTACTTAACTTTTTATCAAGTTAAGTCATATGACGTCACAACACAACACAAATGAAATGATTTATTTTGCAAGAAATTAACAATAGAATGTCAATGTACTACATAAATATCATTTTTTACAATTATATAAGCTTTCCGCCCGCGGCTTCGCCTGCGTTTTGAAAGAAAAGCCCGCATAGTTCCCGTTCCCGTGTAATATCCGGGATAAAACCTATATCCTATGTGTTAATCCATGTTACCCTTTATATGTGTGCTAAATTTCATTGTAATCGATTCAGTAGTATTTGCGTTAAAGAGTAACAAACACACACACACACACACATCCTCACAAACTTTCGCATTTATAATATTTTTAGTAGGACTGTGCCTCGCGGTTTTACCCGTTTGGTTCCGCTCCTGTTGGTTTTAGCGTGATGATATATAATTATATAATATAGCCTATAGCCTTTCTCGATAAATGGGCTATCTAACACCAAAAGAATTTTTCAAATCGGACCTATAGTTCCCGAGATTTGCGCGTTCAAACAAACAAACTCTTCAGCTTTATAATATTAAGTATAGATATATGTTTATAAAAATGAAATGAAATACATATTTACAGGTAATATTCAACCCGGCATGCACAGCGCTATACGCAGTGTGTTCAGACCAAGACTCGGAAGATAGGAGTCAATTCGACACCAGCTTTAAGACTTTGGACGCGTACGACTACTCTAGTATAGGTGAGTTTTGACTGACTGCGAAAAGGGGGATGTTCGAAAATTATTATATTTTTGTGTGAAAGAAAACGCAAGTAAAAATTTATATTGGATCACCCTATAGGAAAAATTATCGCGTAGGTAGGTATATAGTGTAACTAGCGGTCCGCCCCGGCTTCGCCCGTGGTATCTACATGCTTAAACTATCCTATCTCTCAAGTTGGATTGAACTGCACATGGTGTGCGAATTTTATTATAATCGGTTAAGGTTTAGGAGTCCATTGAGGACAAACATTGTGACACGAGATTTATATACATATACATATTAAGATAAAGCATCGTTTTTTCTTCATTTATTTATTTATGTTCGTGTGTACGTTTTTTCTTGTGTATTTTAATCGATATTTTCGTCGTTTTTTTATGGATACTTGTTTACAATCACTTGTTTTAATCAAAAATAATATGATATAATATATAAAACTAGCTTAACGCCCGCGGCTTCGCCCGCTTTGTCTAAAACCTAATAAATTATATACTAAAACCTTCCTCTTAAATCACTCTATCTTTTAAAAAAAAACCGCATCAAAATGGGTTGCGTCTTTAAAGATTTAAGCATACAATGGGACATAGGGACAGAAAAAGCGACTTTGTTTTATACTATGTAGTGATGTTCACCGCTAATTTCGCTAATTGTGCTGCTGCGCTGAATCGATTTGGAAAATTATTAAATTTGGTCCTTATTTCTTGATTTGCTTTAAATGGTAATTTTTCCCATTTTCTCCCACTAAACCATTAATTATTTTTCAGCGACCATAGACGTGAAACGCAACATATACTCGCTGAGTGTGTCCCGATACGGCACTCAAATATCCGTCGTAGAGAATTTGGGGGACTTCGAGCAAGTGCAAGAGTCGTGTGTCAAGATATACGATGTTGGCAGAAAGAGAGATCACGATGATGACGCGGTGAGTTGAGTGGGAGTGAGTTGGGGGGAGGAGAGAGAGAGGGTTGAGTTATAGTGAATAGAGAAGACTTTGAACAAGGTTGGTGCAAGAGTTCTGTGTGATGAAGAAATATACGACAAGGGTATTAATCTGTTCCTGCTGATTTCTTGATCATGACGACAAAGCGGTGAAGTAGAGTGAGTAGAGAGAGAGAGAGAGAGATTTTTAATTAGAATGAGAAGAGATAGAGTGAATAGAGAATGAGTGAGTTAAGTGACTGTGTTAGAGTGAGTAGAGACTAGAGACTGCTGAATGTTGGTTTAACAAAGTAATAAATAAATTAATTAAATAATGTATGTACAGGAGGAAGACGACGAGGAGGAGCTAGCCGGAGGATCGGAGAACGACGACGGATCGGACTCCGGATCCGACAATGATGACGATTGTGAGTACATTTATATTGATAAATGTTTTACTTTATTTATGTGAAACGCATTGACCTTATTTATTTATGTTTTTTTTATATTTATTTGATTTATTTCAGATAATTGCAATAATTATATAATTGTTAGTATCTTGTTATCTTAAAAACTATGACAGTATTAAAATTACACAATTATTTACAATACTATTTTAAATCATAATGTGCTTGAGACATGGATTTTACTCCAATATCTCAAGACATTGCTGTCCCATCTGTCCACGCTGACTAGCTAAAAATATAAATAGCTTATACCGGATGTCACTAATCATATTATGCCTCTAATCAAATTGCACTAACTCAATAAAGTGCGTCACACACGGTGAAGATACTATAATATTTTATCTTAAGATACTGTAATATTTTATATCACAGTATCTTAAGGTATCCGGTCCCGGACCCGAAATTTTGTGGGTCATTTGTAACAGGATGTCGGTTCTACAGGGGTCTTAGTACGCAATGACAAAAAGAAAAATGATGGTCAGAACGCTGATACCGGATACCTTAAGATACTATAACATAAAATGTTACAGTATCTTAAGATAAAATATTATAGTATCTTCACCGTGTGTGACGCGCTTAAGTGTCAGTGGCTAAGTGACACTTGCATTGACGTACAATAAACAACAAGATTCACAATCACGCTCAAAAGTTGTCTGAAGCAAAACTCTGCCAACGCATACATTAGGAAGAGTTGTGGCTGTGTTGGTCGGGCATCCGCCCCGGAATGGCGCGAAACGATGCGGGTTCGAGTCCCGCTGTGTGATGGAATTTTTCTATTCTTTATAAATTTATATTTATAAAGCATTTGAATGCCATTAAACCAAAAATATCAAATTCAGCTAGTAAGTTTCCAATAAAAAAGTAATTTACAAGCCCCCCCTCCCCCAGTAGCGTCAAGTCTGTTGCGCAATGCGGTGATGGGGCTCGCCGGCGGGGACAGCTCGGGGGACAGCTCGCGGGACGAGCCGCAGAGACCCAACAGGCGACGGCGGCGCAGGGTGAGTTGAAAAAAACACACACACACACACACACAAATAAATAAAAAAATACGCACATCACATACGCGCGCACACAACACGCTCACACATCAAACCCGCACAGACACACAGCTTAGAGACAAACACACATTTATGTATTTATTTCAAGAACATACTTACAGTCATGTTAAAGCGCCACTATGCTGTATAGTACAATATCATAATTTTACACAATTCAAGTCAAAATACACAAGTTAAAATGGAAAGACGCGCATAACACATAAATAAATAAACAAAAAACGCACACACACGCACATACTCACACATGCAAACACACACACAATAACCACACTTAAACACACGCACACTGCACAGGGGCTTCGCCCGCGTAGTCAAAGAAAAACCTGTATAGTCCCGTTGCCGAGGTATTTCCGGGATAAAACCTATAATCTTATTATATATAAACCTATAGGCTATATCCTATGTCTTTCTTCTTTATCTCTGTACCAAATTTGAAGTAAATCCATGCAGTAATTTTTGAATTTAGCCCGGACATACATACAGACAAACGTCAAAAATTCTAGAAACTATATTTCTTCTATTTCGATTTTAGATCACACCCCAAGTTTTTTTTTATATTCAATGTACAGATTTGACCTTCCTACGATTTTATTATATGTATAGATTAATAACGAATTCATAAATAAAGCATTTGAATGCTATATAACTCTCCTTTTTTGAAGTCGGTTTAAAACTAAATATTTATGTCGTTTTTTTTTTAATTTTACAGCAAGCGGATAACCACAGCAGCGATAGTGACGGGGACATTGACCTCGGCGATATTATTGAGTTCGAACTGGACTAGACCAATAAATGTGTTTATAATAATTCGTCTTTTATTTTATTTATACGATGTAGTGGCAATAAAGTTTTATAATGTTTGGTGTGTTTTATTTTATGGAAAACCCCTTTTTTATAGTGTACTAGCTGTGCTCTGCGGTTTTACCCGCATTGCTCCGCTCCTGTTGGTCGTAGCGTGATGATATAATATAGCCTATAGCTTGCCTCGACAAATGGGCTAACACCGAAAGAATTTTTAAAATCGGACTAGTAGTGCCTGAGATTAGCGCGTTCAAACTAACAAACTCTTCCGCTTTATAATACCTACTAAGAAAGGGAGTTTAATTTTTCAAATAAGTTTAGATAAAGTATTTTATTTTTAAACCATTTGTGGTACATATGCATTTTTGGCAAATACTTATAGAAATTGAATTTGATATTATAGTATTCAAATCTTCTTATAAAATAAAAATGAAACGCTAAAATGTGTGTTGATAAGCGCAAATCTCGAGTATGGTGAACACATTATTGAACTGTGAAAAAAAGCGATAGTACCTACGTAGTTACAGTGTATGAACTCGAAAGTATACCTTTCATATATATACTTTTTTTAATAAATAAAGTTGCTAACTTGCTAATTAAAATAGGACCCTAGATAAATTACAATTTACAATCTAGCCTACAACTTAAAAGACTAATAAGTTATTTTATGTTATCCTCAATTTATAAATAACTTATTCTAAGAGTAGTCCATTTTCACTTACTTAGTGTCTGACAGAATACTTAAAAGTAGGTCGAAGGCGACAACAGCTCATTATTGAACTGTGCTAATATCGTGAAAAATTTCCAGTGTATGAACTCGAAAGTATTACCTAGTATACCTTTCATATGAATCAGTTATTTCAGTCTGAAACGTGGTTAATGTATCAAAAGGATAGGCGGGCACCAACATTGAGATATACATATGGAGACGACACCGCCTACATCACTTATGTTCCGCTCAACATAGCGGTTTTTTTTAATGGTTTTAAAGTGAAACGCATCAAATATGCCTTCGTGTGTGTTACGATATTGCACAAATAATACAAATATTACGGAAAAGTGCAAAGGAATAACTTTCATCGGTAAGTACCTAACTAGATAATAATTTTTAAAACTTAGAGCAAAAAAATGGCGCACAGATTTTGTTCGTGGTGTCTCCTCCATACGTAGTAATATTATCTCAATGGGCACCAACATAATCTACTTTTAAAATAGTGTATGGTTTTAATCATTCTTCTCTTGCTCGCCCGCCTACACGAATCAAATTTTAGAGTGCCCATCTAGTTTTTATTTTGATCATAAAATATCTTTAATGTTTTTAGTGTCTGGGTATTGTCAGAAATCTAGAAAGTGATAATATGTCTTTTAAATTACTTTTAACCGGAGTGGGACAACTCATTCCCTAGAAAGATTTATAAGTTTCGCATTTGAGCCATTCCGAAATTTATAAATTCCGATAGATGGCGTTATATTAAAAATGTGACATGAATGACAATTATTAGAAAATTAAAGATTTCATTATATTATTACCCCGACCACAGACCTGCCGGTTCTACTTCTTATATAGAGCTTTTCGAATCGGTGGTAAATTTTAAAATATGTTTTGACGATTCCAGTGCTTCTAGTTTCTACTAGATCTGATTGAATCTGAAAATTGAATTGAGGTCTAATTGAATAAATCAATGTTTGAGTTTGAATCGAGATTCGAGACTAAGATTAATTTATGTCAAATTTAACCACGATTTCGGCAGTGAGCTGCTTATGTGTGAAAGATAGATATTAGAGAGAATATACATCTATAAATAATAGCGTAGTTTGAATTTGACTGCACTGCAGAATATAATCAATTTTTATATACATATTACCTTATACTTTAATATGGTGATACCAAAGAAAGGGCTAAATCTATTATTTTCTATAGGTACTACTAATATTATAAAGCTGAAGAGTTTGTTTGAACGCGCTTATCTCAGAAACTACTGATCCGATTTGAAAAATTCTTTCCGTGTTAGATACCCCATTTATCGAGGAAGGCTGGCTATATATCATCACACTAAAACCAACAGCTAGTAAGAAATAAAACACAAAAAATGCTGAAAATATATTTAATTTTCGATTATCATACACAACACCATAACATATAATTATTACCAGCCAACATTTTGATACACTCTAAATTAATATTTGTTTAAACAATTTTTACATAATGGAGAACGCACACAGACACAGGAATAAATACTTATATATAGTTGTTACTTGAATAAGTTGAATACTAAGTTATTGTACATATTTAATACTTAAACATATTTTGCGATATTAATTTTTGTCGGCCCATTTCTATAATTTAAAACAAGTAGTATTTGTAATAATAAGAAGTTAGGTGCAATTAGTTGAAGTAATGTTGTAATTTGTAAATTCAAGTACATATATCCAAAATCAGAAAATAGTTTTAAAATATAGAAACAGGACTTAGGGCGGCAGTACACGGACCGCTTCAAGCAGTTGAGACCGACGGCTTGAAGCCGCGACCGCGCGGTGAACTATGGAAATTCATTCACTGCCGTACACGGACTGCTCGAGCAGTCGCGACTGCTTCAAGCCGTCAACTGCGCGGTTTGTAGCGACAGCTCGAGCAGTCCGTGTACGTCGTTCAGCCGTTAACTGCTCTAATTTGTCATTCGAACACTACATAAAACTGTGTTCATAAATTTCGTAATGCAGCCATTTTTTAAACTGTCAGTTTCGCAACTTCTGGATATGTTCTGAATAGCTTATCTGTCAGTTAAAATGACTCTATGAAAAATTAAGTCAAAAAGTTCTGAGTTTCATTCAGTATCATTGACTTTATCAGCAAGTTGGGAAACTGACTAATGTTATATAAGGAATAAAGTAGAATCATTTCTTTAAATACTTTTCCATGGAATTACAATAAATAATAATTAGGTATGGAAAAGAATTATTAAGTTTCAACGTGAAAAAATTTCAAAAAATATTTACAAAACATAGAGAAATTATTTATACATTTTTTTACAAACAGCCTCCGAAAAATCAGTTCATCAATAAATGCTTTGACATATTCTGATAGCGCTCAGTAGTTTTTGTACGAAATAAAAAAAAATAAACAATAATCACATTTTTACATATTCGTATTGCGACATGCTTCAAATATAATTTTGACAGAAATTATAAATTTAATTTCCTCACAATATTTTTCATCTTTATGCAAAACAAAATACATTTTAAAAGTCGATTTTTTTGAAATTAAACGTTCCTAATATTATAATTAATTTAAAAATGGCGCCAATTCTTATGCAATGAGTGCGATAGAGATAGTAGATCTATCTACTATCTCTATCGTGGTCTACCACTATCAATGTGTAAGCGAGACGACATGACTATTTCGATTGTCTTGAACTGTATTTTGGTAATTTTCAGAAATATCAAATAAAATTAAAAAGAAAAATATATTTTAAGAAAATCTATGTGTATTTTTGTAATTAAGAATAATATTTCTTATTTCTTTTGCAATATACGATATGTTCCCATACTATATCTGAACTATTTATATACATATATTATTTCATTTATCTTTGGACGTTTTAGGTCTATGTTTTATAATAAATAGAGTTACAATGAAGTAGTTTGTACTAAAGTATTAAATGATAACTGCGAATGCATAAACGCCAAAAAATATTTAATATGTACGTCGGAAAAACTGACATAATGGAAAAAAAATCTTATTTTAGTAACAAAAACTCAGAGTATTTCATAAAAATATTTCCGGAGCCGTAACTATTTTAAATATGATTTTTTCCAATAATTACAAAATTTATCACGTAAATTAGAGATCAAATTACAAGAAAATGAAAATGAAAAGCTGCAATAAAAATAACAAAAATACGTATTTTTAAAAGAAGCATTGTTCAGGTACATTTAGGTTTTAAATTCAAAATGAACTTAGCATAAATTTTGTTCTTTTTTATTTTAAAAGAGTCGTCAGGATATTATTAGGACAAAAAATATTCTAGCTAAAAATATTAATATAAGGGGAGTGTTTATAATTTTTCGAAAACAAAAAATCTGATGATATTATAATAAAAATAAATCAGTATTTTTTATATTGTTTGGGAATTATTAAATCTAACACAGATTATCAGACAACTAACACAGCTTAAAAATAAATGTCTAGAATGTATAAATGTATAGGTTTTAGATATGAGCACTTGAAATAAAAAATGGCATTTATAATAACTAAAATATAAAGATTAAAGGTACTGACTTATCTAATATCTATTTTTTTTGTTTGTCTTTTAGAAAATTTTATATCCTCAGTCCGCTTCGTCTCAAAAAGAAAAAGGTGTAACAATACTGTCAATTTATATTTTTCTATTTTTAAACAAAATCTTTTCATTTAAGGGCCGATTTTTCAATCCTTGGTTAAAACTTATTCATCGAATATCGTACTAAACGACCATTTCAAAAACGTGTTACTTGCCCAATTTTTGACAGTTTTTAGGTGACATCTGTATATTATTGTGTAGTACTTTATTAGACGGATAAGATTTAACCGAGGATTGAAAAATCAGCACTTATGTATAGAATAATAGTTTTAAGCCCTCTTGAGGCGGCCATTTTGAATTTAGTATGAGGTTATGTTCTACTCATATAATATACCATTTAACCGATTTATCTTATATATGAAAATGAATCGCAAAATGTGTTGGTAAGCGCATAACTCGAGAACGGCTGAACCGATTTCGATAATTCTTTTTTTATTATATTCCTTGAAGTACGAGGATGGTTTTTGTGTAGAGAAAACGTAAATATGTACCACGGGCGAAGCCGGGGCGGACCGCTAGTTATGAAATAAATTCACATACAATATGCATGTTGAAATATTATACTTTTTTTGTTTTCTGTATTGGATTTTAAAGAAAACTATAGT
The DNA here is from genome assembly GCF_061535455.1 of Colias philodice. Taxonomy (NCBI): domain Eukaryota; kingdom Metazoa; phylum Arthropoda; class Insecta; order Lepidoptera; family Pieridae; genus Colias; species Colias philodice. The sequence goes on along the minus strand of NC_143114.1, from coordinate 4,871,088 downwards.
TATAATATGCCTTTCCGTTTCTCTGAAATATTTTGTAGTAAGTAGGATTTTTTGTAAGTATTTTTCTTTACACTGCACTGGGATATTAATTCTGACCCTCAAAATTATAAAATTCCAATCTCTGAATACTATTTTTGATAAATTTTTTGATGACACAATAAAAATAACAATTTTAAATTCACATAGCCTTTAACACTTGGAATGCAACAATTCATTTTGTTTCCGTATTTTTCTTGCCTTTTAACCTCGCTATTTCTTCTCCTAGCGTGTCAATGTTTTCCTGAAAATATATAAAAAAAAATTAGAATTGCTGTTTTCGGAATGCCGACATTTTTCGTTTATTTTTCGATGTTTTAAGTGAAACTTCTATAGACGCGTTGAGAGTAAAATTTCAAGTTCGCGTCATGGCAATACCGTCACGTCAGGAAGTAAGACGACGATTTTGGTATCTTTGAATCTTGCCAAAGAAGTTTCACTTCTGATACGTGTGCTCGGCACAAACGCTCGTTTTTAAAAAGAATGAAATGAAAGAAATTCTTTTAAGAAGAAGAAATTCTATAGCTATGTGACATATTTGAATAAAAGATAGTCGTGATATTACTTACTTAACTAAGAAATGCCGGAACAGATTTTAATGATTTTTAGTGTCTGGATAACAAAACTTCAAATGTTTGAAAAGTACTAGTTTGAATTTGATATTTTTGGTTTAATGGTATTCAAATGCTTTTATAAATATAAATTTATAAAGAATAGAAAAAATTCGATCTGTCAATTTTATGTGTCTAGGGGACACACCACGCGCCATCTATTATTTATGTGTCCCCTAGATACATAAAAAATTGAAAGAGTAGAATAAATTCGATCGCTCTGGCGGGTCACAAGTAGTTGAATTGGTCAGGCATCCGCCACGGTTTGGCGCGAAAGGATGCGGGTTCGAGTACCGCCTCGTGATCGAATTTTTTCTATTCTTTATAAAATATAAGTACTAGTTTACCATGAATATGGGGGATTTTTAAAAGAAAATGTACAAGATATCTCAAGTAGAAGCAGATTTAATAGAATAAAACGGATAATAATCTTACCTTAAGCGTAATATTCTTAAGCAATGTATCCTCCAAAACAGCCTGCAATTTCTTGTTAATCTCTAGTGACAGTTCTAGAGAAATGCCATTTGGATCTCCCCCCCATACCGCCGCCATTGCTCCACCGCCGAGGCGTGCTATCTCTTTCTATAACCACCAAATTGTATTGGTTAAAGGGAGACAGCTATATAACTATATGTATTCACATACACACATCAACAAAGTCTAAGAATATTTTGTACTAGGTACCCGCCCGCGGCTTCGCCCGCGCAGTCAAAGAAAAACCCGCATAGTTCCCGTTCCCGTGGGATTTCCGGGATTGCGTCATTTTCCCGGGATAAAAAGTAGCCTATGTCCTTTCTCGGGTATCAAAATATCTCCATACCAAATTTCATGAAAATCGGTACAGTAGTTTAGGCGTGATTGAGTAACAGAACGACAGACAGAGTTTCTTTCGCATTTATAATATTAGTATGGATTACATCAAATATCTACAAATCAATGAATAATTTTGTGATATTGTATGTGATTTTTTTTATTCTCATTTAAAATAAAAATGTTAATTTTCTCAACAAACAGGAAACTTGAATGGTAAGAATCTCCACTTTTTATAAACAGTGTTGTTCTTACTTAAAATTTAATGCAAAAAAGTTTAAATTTGGCGGGTAAGGACTCAATGCAGAAAACTTTGAAATGTGGCTTATAGTAGTGTGGCTACTACTACGTGTAGAAACGTAACTAAAACTAGATGTCGTGACATGAAATGTTATAGAATATACTAAATGAAATGAACCAATGGTGAACACTACGTATCGAGATGAAACAAACATATGATACAAATCTACTTATATAAATATACATGTTAAAAATACCTTCGACAGATTCCTGATTAACTACAGTGAGCATGGAAAAAACAACCTTAGCTTTATACCTCAAGCATTACATTTAAGAAATTCTATCATAATAAATCTTAAAGCACCTAATTGTCACATTTTAGTAATAATTATTACAATTGTTAAAAACAATCTCCACAAATTTATTGAAGTGAAACTTCTTTATCGGGGTTGGGAAAAAATTTAGTGTAACATTTTTTCGTTACGCGCCATCTTTTTCTTATCCCTACCACGCGTGATGCGTCGTATTTCTGTAAAGTTGCATATAGTAAATTATTTTTTGAAAAATAAGGTCATAAAGAAGTTTCACTTCTTACGTGTGTACACTAGTACATGCACACATTTTTTTTATATTACTGAGTGCCGTTTGTGAAAGCACGGAATCTCACTCACATTAAAAAAAAAAACAATTGAAATAACTCACAGTATATTTAATTTTTAATTATTAATTTTTTGCAAATGACCTCTAGTATAACCCCTTTGAAGGATCACGTCGAATTACCAGTCACCCTGTATACCTTATTCTTAAGCGCTCCTTTGAACCTTTTGCACCACCCCTTACCTTATCCCTCCTTCTTTTACTCTCTTATCCACTATCCAACCCACCTTTTCAGCTCATCTCGTGTGTGAGCTGCCGGGAGTGTTCCGTCTGTCTGTCTGTCTGTCTGTCCCTCACCTTGTTCCGATCACTGTTCTGCGAGGCCACAGCGCCCGCGGGCAGTGAGGCGAGCAAGTGCCGCAACAACCTGGCCTTGCCCCGCAGCTCGTGTGTGAGCTGCCGGGAGTGTTCCGTCTGTCTGTCTGTCTGTCTGTCTGTCTGTCCCTCACCTTGTTCCGATCACTGTTCTGCGAGGCCACAGCGCCCGCGGGCAGTGAGGCGAGCAAGTGCCGCAACAACCTGGCCTTGCCCCGCAGCTCGTGTGTGAGCTGCCGGGAGTGTTCCGTCTGTCTGTCTGTCTGTCTGTCTGTCTGTCCCTCACCTTGTTCCGATCACTGTTCTGCGAGGCCACAGCGCCCGCGGGCAGTGAGGCGAGCAAGTGCCGCAACAACCTGGCCTTGCCCCGCAGCTCGTGTGTGAGCTGCCGGGAGTGTTCCGTCTGTCTGTCTGTCTGTCTGTCCCTCACCTTGTTCCGATCACTGTTCTGCGAGGCCACAGCGCCCGCGGGCAGTGAGGCGAGCAAGTGCCGCAACAACCTGGCCTTGCCCCGCAGCTCGTGTGTGAGCTGCCGGGAGTGTTCCGTCTGTCTGTCTGTCTGTCTGTCTGTCTGTCCCTCACCTTGTTCCGATCACTGTTCTGCGAGGCCACAGCGCCCGCGGGCAGTGAGGCGAGCAAGTGCCGCAACAACCTGGCCTTGCCCCGCAGCTCGTGTGTGAGCTGCCGGGAGTGTTCCGTCTGTCTGTCTGTCTGTCTGTCTGTCTGTCCCTCACCTTGTTCCGATCACTGTTCTGCGAGGCCACAGCGCCCGCGGGCAGTGAGGCGAGCAAGTGCCGCAACAACCTGGCCTTGCCCCGCAGCTCGTGTGTGAGCTGCCGGGAGTGTTCCTCGAGGAACTCGCAGCGTTCCGCTCGGCGGGCGGCCGCCCGTTGCAATTGTACTATACGCTCGATTAGTGTCTGTCTGTCTGGTTCGCGCGTCTGGCGTGGGCAAATATGGGAAATATTATAATAATTATAATATTTAAAACATAATCATTGACATATTATACAGGGTATCCCAGAAATAGTGGATAATCTAGAACGTGCGTGTGCGTGGGCAATGGGGTCATCTTTCGTCATTTTCAAAACCCTATCCCACGCACTCTGTGCACACCCTAACACCACACACCACACCACACACAAAAAATTGATTGTCTGTAAATTCGGTTTACTGACGATAGTTGAACGTGACAACGTCCGATTGTGCTTCTTTGTCGCTCGTTCCGCGCTCTCGCTTGCACTTCAAGCCTTACATGGAACGCCTCAGAGCGAGGTAACGCCGCATGAGTCATGTTTTTTCGTGCGTGCAGCCGGCTCTAAGCACCCCGCCTAACTTCCCACTACCACTTCCACAATCGCGCCTCCCACCACCCCCATAAAGTTCGAATTGCTCCCGTCCCCCTCCGTCCCGGCCTGCAAAGTGGCCGGGCTCGAAAAACTATAAAACGGTCGGTCAAGTGACATCATCAAATGCTGAAAATCCGTATCCTCCAAACAAAAGGTCTAAAAATCTAAAACAGGGCAATTCGCCTTCCTAATGACCCTCCCGTATAAACGGGCGACGCTAGCAACTTATTGAAGAGGGCAAAGCCAAAGCCTAACGGAGGCTGTGTGTGAGACAATCCCGTGCTGTCAAAACTCTCAGCAATCTACGCCAGTTTTAATAAAATTAAGATATATTTATATGGCTTTACTCCTGTTGGTCGTAGCGTGATGATATATAGCCTTCCTCGATAAATGAGCTATCTAACACCTAAAGAATTTTTCAAATCGGACCAGTAGTTCTCGAGATTAGCGCGTTCAAACAAACAAACTCTTCAGCTTTATAGTATAGATTAAGATATATACAATTTTCTTGCATTTATGGACATCACGTCTGCAGATTTCGTCCTAATTCCTTCCTAATCCTATTAATTTTATAAACGCGAAAGTTTGTGAGGATGGATATTTGTTATTCTTTCACAAATTCTAGATTCTTTGAGTTTATACCCTATTACCTCTCGCGCTCACGTGAGTACTAGATTAATTAATTTCCACCATTCCTGGGAAACCCTGTATAAATATCTACAACGCACATGTACAATAGTAAAAAATAGACATAAATATAATAAAGTGCAAATTTCGAGGTCGCGTCATGACAATAGTATAGTGGCTAGCGACAGCCACTTGAAACCATTGAGATATACATATGGAGACATCACTTATGTTCCGCTCACCATAAGCCATATGGCTTAACTGCACGCTCATTTTTTATTTGTTTTAAAGTGAAACGCATCAAATATGCCTTCGATATTGCATAAATAAAAGAAATAATACGGAACAGTGCAAAGGAATAACTTTTCATCGGTAAGTACCTAACTAGATAATAATTTTTAAAACTTCGTTAGAGCAAAAAAATGGCGCACAGATTTTGTTCGTGGTGTCTCCTCCATACGTAGTAATATTATCTCAATGCTTGAAACATGAAAAAAAAGTTTGAAGTGGCTGTCCCTGGCCACCAGTGGCTGTGGTCGGTAGCCCGGTTGTGCGCACCCTAACACTAAAGTCAGAATTGAAACTTCTTTTGCAGCATTCAAAATACCAAAATAATCGCCTTACTCCATGACGTGACGGTATTGCCATGACGCGACCTTGAAATTTTACTCTCAAGTCTCAACGCGCCTAAAGATCAATACTATTTATTACAAAAGGAACTAGTACTATACACAAACATATTAGAAATATTTCTCTGTTTTAAATACGTCTATTTTACTGTAGAAATTGACATGAAAAATATACCTTAGGAAACATTTTTTCGAATATATTGCCAGTTTTAATCTGTGAAGTAAACATTAAATTGAAAATTCTATTTTGGTTATACATACCTTCACTTACATGTAAGTTCGTCTGTACATGTATCGGTTTGTAAATTTATAAATAACTAGCGGTCCGCCCCGGCTTCGCCCGTGGTATCTACATGTTTAAACTATCCTATCTCTCAAGTTGGATCGAACTGCACATGGTGTGCGAATTTTATTATAATCGGTTAAGTGGTTTAGGAGTCTATTGAGGACAAACATTGTGACACGAGATTTATATATATTAAGATAGAAAAAATTCGATCACTCAGCGGGACTCGAACCCGCATCCTATCGACTTAGCCACTCGTGACCCGCCAGAGCGATCGAATTTATTCTATTCTTTCAGTATTATGTGTCTAAGGGACACACCGCGCGCCATCTATTGAGATGATAAACAACCATCTCAACCAATATCAAAATTTTTTGAAGTGAAACTTCTTTATCGGGGTTGGAATAAAATTAGTGTTACATTTTTCGTTACGCGTGACATTTTTCCGTTACGCGCCATCTTTTTCTTATCCCTACCACGCGTGATTCGACGTATTTCTGTAAAGTTGCATATAGTAAATTATTTTTTGAAAAATAAGGCCATAAAGTAGTTTCACTTCTTACGTGTGTACACGCACACATTTTTTCAATGAATACAATATTGCAACGATGGAACACGACCTTTTTGTTGAATTTGATATTTTTGGTTTTACGGTATTCAAATGCTTTATAAATATTTTTTTTTATCCATACTAATATTATAAATGCGAAAGTAACTCTGTCTGTCTGTTACTCAATCACGCCTTAACTACTGAACCAATTTGCATGCAATTTGGTATAGAGATATTTTGATACGCGAGAAAGGACATAGGCTACTTTTTACCCCGGGAAATAGGATAGGTTTTATCCCGGGAATCCCACGGGAACGGGAACTATGCGGGTTTTTCTTTGACTGCGCGGGCGAAGCTGCGGGTGGAAAGCTAGTTCTTTATAAATTTTATTTGTAAAGCGTTTGAATGCCGTAAAACCAAAAATATCAAATTCATATATCGGTTGCTAACACATGACACTTATACAAATTACCTATACATGTATATATTACCTGTATATCTGGTAAATTGTCTGCATGTCCGTTTGTCAGTCTCTCTTCGTGGGGCGCACTTTCCCCACTACTTAGTGATGTTACTGAACCTGTAAGTTAAAAATATATTGTTAGACTTAACTTTTGATTTAATATTTTTGTGGATGAATAGTTGTCATTATTTCCTGTCCGAACATGCTTAGCTGTCGAATACTATAAAATGCCGCTTTCCTTTGACTCGTGGCGCATTCGTACGAATCGTGCCTCGGACGTTGTTTATACGACGTTCGACCCAACTACCCTCACTTTGCTAATAGTCGTTGACTTGCTGCGATTTGTTATCAACTACCTACATCAATTATTAGGTAGCTGTGTAGAATCGCAGTTCATTCAAACTAATATTTAACTCGGCCTCGCGTGTAATTTCTTATAATATATTTATTATTTATATATGTTATTTATAAAACAGAAAGTATTGTTAGGTACCACAACTCAAGAACGGATGAATGGATTTTAATTATTGTTGGTTCGTTTTATTTGTGTCTGCTTGGAAAGTTTTTTTACCAAGTAACTAATATGATAAAAATTCGCTATCAATGAGTTTGATGTCTTCTTAAAGGGCTGACAAGACCCAATTGATGATTAAGTAACAGTGATATTGCGCTCTCGTTTACTCCCATACAATTGGACAGTGTGCGAAAAAGAGAGCGCAATATCACTGTTGGCGGGGCCAGGTCGTAGAAGAAAATAATAAGAAAATATGTGATTTTAGGAAAAGTGTGGGTCGTATGCGAAATATGACTCGTTAGAGGTTCAGGTATGAATATTTTGACTTCGTGTTTTAAATTGCAGACCCGTACCTCAAAAAAATAAACACATAGAATCGTTGAATGATGATTTTAAGACCAATCTTTGCAATTATTTTCTATCGAGCCGATTTCGTCCAATTATGTATAGAGTCCGTCCACGGTTTTCGAAATAAGATGAATATTAACTTAAATTTTTTTTTGATGGGTTACAATAAATATCTTTTCTTAAAAAACTGCTCAAATAACTTAAATTTTTACAAAATTGGGTCTTGTGAGCCCCTAAATATAATTATCTCAATTTAAATAGGAGTTACTTAACATGAATAGTTCATGGGGCAGAAAATATAAACAAGAATCTACACTTTATATTATACAGAAAAAGAGTTTTTTTCTTTCGCGCTAGTCTTTGGAACTACTGGTTCGTGTTGATAAAGTTTCTGTGATTGATAGGGCAAAATCGAATCCAGGATAGGAGATAATTTAGAACTTACGATACTCACCAGTTCTTATAGATGTACTATCACCATTTTGCGGCATCTTAGCTTCCAACTGTTCGACGCGTTTCAACGCTCTTTGCAGTTCTCGATTTAATTCCTAAAGAAATACATATACTTTTATGTATATAAATCTCGTGTCACAATGTTTGTCCTCAATGGACTCCTAAACCACTAAACCGATTATAATAAAATTCGCACACCATGTGCAGTTCGATCCAACTTGAGAGATAGGATAGTTTAAACATGTAGGTACCACGGGCGATGCCGGGGCGGACCGCTAGTACTTTTATATAAATAATAACTAGCGGTCCGCCCCGGCTTCGCCCGTGGTACATATTTCGCAATAAAAGGTAGCCTATGTTCTTTCTCAGGGTCTAAGGATTGTCTGTGCCAAATTTCATCATAATCGCTGCAGTAGTTTATGCGTGACAACCATACATACATACATACAAACCTTTCCTCTTTATAACATTAAGCGGCGCTTGTATATGTCCCGCGCCTAAGACTCTTTTTGTTAAACCTTATCTATCATATATCGAGACTAGCTTACCGCCCGCGGCTTCGCCCGCTTTGTCTAAAACCTAATCAATTATATACTAAAACCTTCCTCTTGAATCACTCTATCTATTAAAAAAACTGCATTAAAATCCGTTGCGTAGTTTTAGGGATTTAAGCATACAAAGGGACATAGGGACAGAGAAAGCGACTTTGTTTTATACTATGTAGTGATATGCAACACAATTTTTGAATTCTTTTTTTATGTATTATTTAAATGTTACATTTAATAATATCGAAATGTCAATATAATTTAATAGATAAGAAAATTTTGAGAAAATGAAATAAGTATACAAAATTTAAGTGTTTCTCTCTTTTTTCCTTCCTTTAAATATGTATAATATAAGTATAAATAAAATAAATAAATATTTCAGGACAATTTTCACACACGGCACGATCTGATACCATACTAAGCTTTCGCTTGTGTTATGGAAACCAGATGGCTGATAAACATACATATATAATCCATACTAATATTATAAATGCGAAAGTAACTCTGTCTGTCTGTCTGTTACTCAATCACGCCTAAACTACTGAACCAATTTGCATGAAATTTGGTATGCAGATATTTTGATACCCGAGAAAGGACATAGGCTACCTTTTATTGCGAAATATGTACCACGGGCGAAGCTGGGGCGGACCTCAAGTTTTAAATAAATACTTATATAAATAATTAACACCCAGACACAGAGCAAACATCTATGTTCATCACACAAATATTTGCCCCGGGTGGGAATCGAACCCACAACCTCTGGCTTGGAAGGCAGGATCACTACCGACCAAGCCAACCGGTCAGTCAAATACTTAAAGAAAACATATACAAGTCTATATAGCTGCGTTAAAAACAACCGACTTCAAACTTGCACTTGCAACATTTACAAATACAGACAAAAATGCTCATAAAATAAAAACTACTGGGCCTATCCGAATAAAATTTTTATGGGACCAATTCGACACCATCCCGCATCGAACAAAAAAAGAATCACGTAAATCGGTTTAGGGACCTCGGAGTAATCGGTGTACATACATAAAAAAAAAACATACCGGCCGAATTGATAACCTTCTCCTTTTTTTGAAGTCGGTTAAAAATCAGTACACCCAGTGTGTGCTCACCTTTATGGCACTGGCGTGTTTCTTCTTAAGCACTCCCACTTCTCCCTTCTCCCACTCCCACTTCTTATTCGCTTCTGCCGCTTCTTCTGTTAATTCCGCTACCTGAAATGTTTGTATGTTTGTCTGTCGATCAGTGTGGAACGGCTCAACACGTTTGGATGAAAATTTCAGATAGTTTTAGCCGTCAGCTTTGTTAGTAATGTTAGTATATAGTAAGTTAAAACGGTATTGTTTCCTTTGGAAACGGAACCCTTAAATCATCTTGTTACGAAATATTGTATACTAGCTTTCCGCCCGCGGCTTCGCCCGCTTTGTCTAAAACCAAATGTACATATTTTATACCTTCCTCTTGAATCACTCTATCTATGAAAAAAAAACCGCATCAAAATCCGTTGCGTAGTTAGAGATTTAAGCATACAAAGGGACATAGGGACAGAGAAAGCGACTTTGTTTTATACTATGTAGTGATTCATATTGCCACAATTTTAAACCGCCCTTTGTTTTATGTTATAACTAGCTGCGCCCCGCGGTTTCACCCGCACTGATCCGTTCGTGCTGGTCTTAGCGAGATGATATGTAGTCTATAGCCTACCAAAAGAATTTTTCAAATCGGACCAGTAGTTCCCGAGATTAGCGCGTTCAAACAAACAAACTCTTCAGCTTTATAATATTAGTATAGATTACCTTCCTAGCAAGTACTCTAGTCTCCTTGTTCCTCTTTTCAGTCTCTTCACGTAAAGCCTCTTCCAATTTGGTTACTTCGAGAACCAAACCCGCTACCTTCTCTCTGAGTGACGCGTTGTCAGCGGCTAACGCTTGCGCCTGTAATGTTTAGAAAATTTATGTATACTGTAATTTCTAAAACTAATATTAATTAAAGAAAATAAAAAAGCGTGTGTACGAAGCACAAGTGTCAGAAGTGAAACTTTTGGCAAGATTCAAAGATACCCAAATCGTCGCCTATACTCCATGACGTGACGGTATTGCCTTGACGCTACCTTGAAATTTTACTCACAACGCGCCTAAAGAAGTTTCACTTGAAAAACAAGCTTTAAAGTTATGAAATTAAAAGTGGGTTAAAATCGAGTATGAAGTAGTCGGTCACATACAGAAGAAACTACTAAAAGTGTGTTAATAATAATAAAATTATATGAAAGAGATATTAAATTTTTGTAAACCATTATGCATGAAACACACTACCATGAAAGACGGAGCCGGGCCGTGCAAAATCCGGGCAATAAATGAAACAATATCTATGTATACACATTTCAACACTGTGCCCACGGCCACGGTAACGTATTATTCATTTCATATAAAAAGTAAACAAAAATGTGTGCGTGTACTAGTGTACACACGTAAGAAGTGAAACTTCTTTATGACCTTATTTTTCAAAAAAGAATTTACTATATGCAACTTTACAGAAATACGTCAATCACGCGTGGTAGGGATAAAAACAAGATAGCACGTAACGTAAAAATGTTACACTAAATTTTTTTCCAACCCCGATAAAGAAGTTTCACTTCAATAATGTTTTATCGAGCCTCGGACAGGGCCCGGTCGCAGCACGGTGTAACGTAAACCATCCTTATTTTTGACCAGGCTCGATAATTTTTTTTTTTTGTTTTAAAAATTATCGACACTGGTCAATCACAGTAGGATGAAATTTTTAGGTTATGTGAAGAATTGTAAAAACAAAAGTTGCCACCATAAGATTATAAAAGCCATATAGTAGTAGTGTACTGTCAGCAGTTTACTGTATTATGTAGTGTACTTTTAAGTGCACTATACTGAATGTTAAGTGTACCATCTAGTGGTGTAGTGTCTGAATAAATACCCGAAACAGATATATTTTCTTTACTAGAATATTACCGTGGCCTCGTACTGTGCAGCCCGTGCTCTCTCCGCTACATGTGTGGCGGTGAGTCGTATTGCTTTTTAGTATAGTGTACTGTTTACACAATGCGTTCCTTTTACACAATGGCAGAATACTTCAAATATAAATTTTGACTTTGATTGATTGACTTTGTTAATAATGATTGTAGAATGTGAAATTTAATGATAATGAAAATAATAAATGAAATTTTGATTTATAATTAAGTGACATAATTTGCATGCTGTTAATAACGGCTGAACATGCTGGAACTCAATTGTTAACATCTATGTATACCATGTTTTTTGGCAAATAAATTAATTTGAATTTGAATTTGAATTTAGTGTGTAGTGCATAGTGTTTAGTACAGTGTATAATTTAGTTTAGTGTATTGTCTATAGTATAGTGTACTATCCATTGCATTGTAATATTCTGTCTAGTGTAGTGTACAAGTATAGTGTACTGTATAGTGCAGATTGCTGTTTAGTGTACTGCCTATTGCAGCTTATTGTATTGTGTGCTTTATAGTGCACTATACTGAATGTCAAGTGTATTGTCTAGTGAACCGTCTAGTGCAGTTTACCGAATAAACATCCGAGACGGAGACACATTTTAGAAGTGAAACTTCTTTATCGGGGTTGGAAAAAAATTTAGTGTAACATTTTTTCGTTACGCGTGACATTTTTCCGTTACGCGCCATCTTTTCTTATCCCTACCACACGTGATTCAACGTATTTCTGTCAAGTTGCATATAGTAAATTATTTTTTGAACGTGTGGTACACGCACACATTTTTTTATTTTATTTAAATACTATACCGTATTCTCGCACTGTGCAGCCCGTGCTCTCTCCGCGACATGTGTTGCCGTGAGTCGTGCTGCTGTAGTGTAGTGTACTGTGTATATAAGTGTAGTTTTTGTTTAGTATAGTGTACTGTCTTGTGCAGTGTGCTTTATTGTGTAGTATACTGTCTAGTGTAGTATATAGAATAGTGTACTGTGTTAAGTGCAGTTAACTCTATGGAATACTGTAGTGTCTGGTGTTGTGTACTATCTACTGCAGTTTGCTATATAGTGTAGTTTACTGTCTAGTGTAGATTACTGTTTAGTGTACTGTCTACCCGACGACCCGAAACAGATATTTATTTATTTATTTATTTATGACACTTTATTGTACAAGTACCAGTAATGAAAACATAATTTAACAAGAAAACATGAATACGGTAAGTGCACAAAAGGCGGCCTTATTGCTTAAAGCAATCTCTTCCAGGCAACCATATAAATAAAGGACATGTACGATGCTGGTTAAACGCGAAGGCGCAATCATAAAATAAATAAAATCAAGGTTATGAAAACAAAATCAAAAGCTATGGGAAATAAACCTTAATATACAGGGATACAATAATTATATAACATAAATAATTATGTACACAAAACTCAAAAATATCAATACATATTACATACATACTACATCAATACTTAAAAAATAGTAATAAATACAATTAAATAAATATAAGACATAAATATGCTAAAAAATAAAATATAACATACTATAGATAATATTATTAATATTATTAAACATGATATATACAAATTCATATAAATATATACATATATACATAAGATGAAAAAAAAAAGGAAACTAAATAGTGGAAAAAAAGTGCTCTTTTACAAGTGCTTTGAACATATGCAGTGATTTGGCGCGTCTGATGGTCTCAGGGAGAGAATTCCACAGTCGAATTGCTACGACGGTATAGGAAGAGTTAAAAAAATTGGAATGGTGAATAGGGGTGGATAGGAGAAGGAGATCAGAAGAACGAAGGGAGAGGGAACTATTGGAATGTAAATATTGGAACTGATTCTTAAGATAGATAGGAGTTTTCGGGTCAAACAGGATAGAGAACAAGAGTTGAAGGATGTGAGTATTCCGGCGAAGACGAATAGGGAGCCAGTGAAGTCTTTTGCGAAAATCAGAAACATGATCGAACTTGCGCAAGCCGAAGATGAATCTGATGCAAAAGTTTTGCAGCCTCTCGAGAGCGTCCAGTTGATATTCGTGAAGATCGGGATAACAGGAGTCGGCATAATCCAGGAAGGGGAGTAGAAGGGATTGAGTCAACGCAACTTTGGTAGAAATCGGAAGAAAGTTGCGCAACCGACGAAGAGAAGAAGCAGAGGCATACACTTTTTTCTGCACTTCCTTTACTTGGTCACACCAGGATAAGTTTTCGTCTAAGTGCAAACCAAGACTTTTCACCGTTTTACTGAAGGGAATCATTGTGCCGTCAACCATAACACTAGGTAGGTCTTCCCAGTTAATTCTACTTGTGAGCTGTCTACTTCCCAAAACAATAACCTTGGTTTTTTCAGGATTTATTTTTAAACCATGGTCTTTACTCCATTTAACGATGGTAGCAAGCTCAGTATTTATGCGAAAAATCTCGTTCGGTAGTTCAGATAAAGAGGCGTGCGAATATAATTGGAAATCGTCTGCATACATATGATAGGGAGAATTAATATTCTTGGAAATAGAGTTAATGAAAATTGAAAATAAGAGAGGAGACAACACGCCACCTTGCGGGACGCCAGCATTTACGTTGCACCAAGAAGAAGACAAGTCTTCAACCATGACACGCTGCCGACGTCCAAACAAGTAACTTTGAAACCAGTCAATAACCGTTGGAGATATGTTGAGCGAGCGAAGCATTGCTAACAAAACATCATGATCGACGGTGTTAAATGCGTTGCTAAAGTCAAGTAGAGAAAGTAATGTTAGCTGCCTGTTGTCAAACCCCCGGCGAATGTCGTCTGTGATTTTAATAAGAGCAGTAGTTGTGCTGTGACCTGGTCGGAAGCCAGATTGAAAAGGATTGAGGAGATCGTGAGTATTGAGGAAGCGACTTAGTTGCTCTTGTACTAAGCGTTCTAAAACTTTAGATAGGAAGGGTAAAATAGCAATAGGACGGAAGTCTGAAAGGGCAGATGGTTTAGGATTTTTGGGGAGAGATATATTTTTTTTATTTGAATATTACCGTATTCTCGCAGTGTGCAGCCCGTGCTCTCTCCGCGACATGTGTTGCGGTGAGTCGTGCTGCGTGCTCTAAAGCAGCCGCTTCACATAGTGTCTAGTGTAGTGTACTGTATATACTGTACCGTATTCTCGCAGTGTGCAGCCCGTGCTCTCTCCGCGACATGTGTTGCGGTGAGTCGTGCTGCGTGCTCTAAAGCAGCCGCTTCACATAGTGTCTAGTGTAGTGTACTGTATATACTGTACCGTATTCTCGCAGTGTGCAGCCCGTGCTCTCTCCGCGACATGTGTTGCGGTGAGTCGTGCTGCGTGCTCTAAAGCAGCCGCTTCACATAGTGTCTAGTGTAGTGTACTGTATATACTGTACCGTATTCTCGCAGTGTGCAGCCCGTGCTCTCTCCGCGACATGTGTTGCGGTGAGTCGTGCTGCGTGCTCTAAAGCAGCCGCTTCACATAGTGTCTAGTGTAGTGTACTGTATATACTGTACCGTATTCTCGCAGTGTGCAGCCCGTGCTCTCTCCGCGACATGTGTTGCGGTGAGTCGTGCTGCGTGCTCTAAAGCAGCCGCTTCACATAGTGTCTAGTGTAGTGTACTGTATATACTGTACCGTATTCTCGCAGTGTGCAGCCCGTGCTCTCTCCGCGACATGTGTTGCGGTGAGTCGTGCTGCGTGCTCTAAAGCAGCCGCTTCACATAGTGTCTAGTGTAGTGTACTGTATATACTGTACCGTATTCTCGCAGTGTGCAGCCCGTGCTCTCTCCGCGACATGTGTTGCGGTGAGTCGTGCTGCGTGCTCTAAAGCAGCCGCTTCACATAGTGTCTAGTGTAGTGTACTGTATATACTGTACCGTATTCTCGCAGTGTGCAGCCCGTGCTCTCTCCGCGACATGTGTTGCGGTGAGTCGTGCTGCGTGCTCTAAAGCAGCCGCTTCACATAGTGTCTAGTGTAGTGTACTGTATATACTGTACCGTATTCTCGCAGTGTGCAGCCCGTGCTCTCTCCGCGACATGTGTTGCGGTGAGTCGTGCTGCGTGCTCTAAAGCAGCCGCTTCACATAGTGTCTAGTGTAGTGTACTGTATATACTGTACCGTATTCTCGCAGTGTGCAGCCCGTGCTCTCTCCGCGACATGTGTTGCGGTGAGTCGTGCTGCGTGCTCTAAAGCAGCCGCTTCACGTTTAGCGCAAGTCTCGCCTCGAGCCCGTTCCGCGTTCAACGCGTCTTCCGCTTGCGAACGGAGTTCTGTTTCCCTGGAGATTTATGTTTTTTTAAATAAATATTTCAGGATAATTTTCATACACCGCACGATCTGATCCCATTATAGAAACATAATGGCTGATAAACATACATCTATATATAGAAAACTCAAAGGTGACTGATATAGTGATCTATCAATGCACAGCCCAAACCACTGGACGTATTGGGCTGAAATTTGGCATGCAGGTAGGTGTTAGGACGTAGGCATCCGCTAAGAAAGGATTTTCCGAAATTCTTGCGGGAACGGGGAAAAGCAGGGATGCACGTACAAAGTCGTGGGCGGAAGCTAGTTCGATGATAAATGGGGTTAGACCGCGCGTGCGTGTATATCAACTTTTTACATAAAGTCGGAGGGCATTGTGTTCGTTGAAATCTCTACTTTCTGATGTGTATAAAAAATAGACATTAGCAAAAAGTTTTCAGAAAATGCATACTAAGGCCCGGCGTAGATATGGCGAAGCGTAGCGCATTTTGACGTGACAAAGTCTTATAATTCGATAGAGCCGGCTGCACGCACGAAAAAACATGACTCATGCGGCGTTACCTCGCTCTGAGGCGTTCCATGTAAAGCTTGAAGTGCAAGCGAGAGCGCGGAACGAGCGACAAAGAAGCCCAATCGGACGTTGTCACGTTCAACTATCGTCAGTAAACCGACTTTACAGAAAACCATTTTTTTTAATTGTCAAACTATTTTCGACATTGTTTTCCTTAAAATAAAATTCAAAATCAAATAACAACAATTTATTTTGGGCATCATCGAAACGTCACACGCGAAAGGAAGCGCGCTGCGCTTTTTTGAACATTATTTTAATGAGGAAAATGTCGATAATAGTTTGACAATGAAAAGTGAGACATATCGGCGCCGGGCCTAACGGTGTGATAATGAGCTTTTACTAAATCAGGCACATTTCTCAAACGAGCTGTAATGTTTTATCAAAATCATTGCATGTATTTTGTTTTTGAATCCATACTAATATTATAAATGGGGCATTTCACGCGAAGCGGACATAGATTTCAGGGTCAGGTTTCAGATTTCGGTTATATTTTAGTATGTTACACCTGTATTACCTCGGTATGTATACGAAATATTTTTTCATTTAGAAACTTAGTTTTCAAAATACAGGTCTTTGAAGATGTCAGTAAGCGCGAGGTATGGGCGACTTCGAATGTAATTATAAGTTCAAGAAAAGTATTTTTTTAATAAATTGATGACTGAGTAATATACCCCATTAAATAAACTTTTTATCCTCATATTTCGAATTTCGAATTTATATTTAAATTCCTTAGAAAAAAATAAAAATATTTTTCTTTGTCATTTTTTACAAACTTTGCGTATTTTAAATTTTTTTAAAGATCATGAAATAAATGGCTTATATTATGTTAAAACTTCACGCAAATTTCTAGAGTGGTCATCGCAGAAGTTTAGAAGCTACATGTATAATAATGGCGAAGCGCGGCAATATCCCCATACTATAAAATATATAGTTTGCTATAAAATATTAGCTCTTATATCCATACTTTTAATAGATAATTTTTTTCTTTTGTAAAATATTACCGACAAACAAGAATTTCCTTTCAGGAAAATTTGCTATTTTCAGTATTTTAAGTACATACTTATTTTCCCTCCAGGGCCCATCGAAAATTTCCACACTGTATAAAGGAAACTTTATATGGAACTAGCTTTCCGCCCGCGGCTTCGCCCGCGTTTTCAAAGAAAAACCCGCATAGTTCCCGTTCCCGTGGGATTTCCGGGATAAAACCTATCCTATGTGTTAATCCAAGTTACCCTCTATATGTGTGCTAAATTTCATTGTAATCGGTTCAGTAGTATTTGCGTGAAAGAGTAACAAACATCCATACATCCATACTTACCAACTTTCGCCTTTATAATAGTAGTAGGAAGTATCTCACCTCTGCAACTGTGAACTGAGTGTATCAGCCAAAGCAGCTTGAGCTCTTAAAGCTGCTAATTCAGCCGCTTCTTCTTCAAGACTGGACGCATGCTGTCTCACTCGCTCCAACTGGAAATGTATACGTCTGTCTCAGGTATGGGAACGTGTAATATTTTTGAAGTGAAAACTTCTTTAGCGGCGTTGGGTATAAAATCTTAAACTCGCGTCAGGACACGTGGCCTGATCGAAAAAGCGTAAGACGGATACCATTCCAAAATATCCATGTTGGATATTTTGTTTTGTGTTTGATTATTAACGTTCAGCATGTTGGATATTCCAAAATATCCAACATGCTGAACGTTAATAATCAAGTTTTCACTTCTGCCGGCACTCCCCCAGTGCAACCCGTCTTTTTTTTTAATAATAAAGGTAAGTTATGAATTACATGATTTTTTTATTGTATGTAAAAAATGTATGATAAAAAAAAGAAAAATGTGTGGGAGTAAAAGACATAAATCATCGCAAAATAACGTTATTTTGAGCCGTTACAGATTCAAAAAAAAATATATGCTTTAGAGAACCTATGTGTTATATGTATAAATATTATGTCATTGCACCTTATAAAAAAAATGTGTGGTAACATTATTAGTGCGTAAGAAGTGAAACTTCTTTATGACCTTATTTTTCAAAAAATAATTAATATATGCAACTTTACAGAAATACGTCGAATCACGCGTGGTAGGGATAAGAAAAAGATGGCGCGTAACGGAAAAATGTCACGCGTAGCGAAAAAATGTTACACTAAATTTTTTTTACAAGCCCGATAAAGAAGTTATACTTCAAAAATCGTTTGCAGATAAATTTTGTACGACAAGCATCAAATGGTTCACTATTATACAAGATTTAGCGCGCGTTAGGTCATGGAGTAAGGCGACCATTTGGCATTTTTGAAACTTGCCAAAGAAGTTTCATTTCTGACAGTTGTGCTCGGCACACACGCACTTTTTTAAATTAATAATCAATATATAATTTTGCTTTTTTTCTCACCTCAGCCTGTGTGTGAGCGAGAGCGCTGCTAGCTTCGTCTCTTTCCCTCTTACACGTTTCCAATTGCTGTAATGCTGTATTTAGTCTTCTTTCGAAGTCTTCTTTTTCATGTGTCCTTAAAATGAGGGCAGCTTGACTCTCTTTTAGTTCTGATTCTGAAATATTTGCAATAAGATAAAATATAAGTATACTAGCTCTCCGCACGCGGCTTCGCCCGCTTTGTCTAAAACCTAATAAATTATATACTAAAACCTTCCTCTTGAATCACTCTATCTATTAAAAACAAACTGCATCATAATCCATTGCGTAGTTTTAAAGATTTAAGCATGATTTAAGTATGGATATTCTGTAGAAATATCCAGGGCAACAAAAAAAAATTGTTTTTTTGTTGAGCTGTGTAATCTTTAGAACCTGAGAAAGAACATAGGTTATTATGTATTAAAACTATAAAGCGTACAAAAATCAATGCGAAAAAAAAAGTTATTGCTATTAGATCCCTACTATCCTTTCTTAATATTATAATGCGAAAGTAACTCTGTCTGTCTGTATGTTACGCTTTCCCGTTTTACCCTCTGAACCGATTTTGATGAAATTTGGCACAAACAATCTTTAGACCCTGAGAAAGAACATAGGCTACCTTATATCAAAACACCACGCGGGCGAAGCCGCAAACAGAAGCTAGTAAAGAACAAGTTTAAGTGCATTAACTTACCCAACTGTTTAGCCCTTGCAGAGTCAGATGCGTTGATACACGCAGTTTCTTTAGCGGCTTCTAATTCGGTAACTTGCTGCGATAGTTTCTCGGCTCGTTCTGCACTTTCCTAGGAAAGTAATTGAAACAAGAATTATAATTATTTTTTTATGTAGTCTATGTTATTGATATTTATTGTTTTATGCTTTATAAATATAAATTTATAAAGAATAGAAAAAATTCGATCACTCAGCGGGACTCGAACCCGCATCCTTTCGCGCCATTCCGGGGCGGATGCCTGACCAACTCAGCCACTCGTGACCCGCCAGAGCAATCGAATTTATTCTATTCTTTCAGTTTTTTTATTCGATCGCTCTGGCGGTCACGAGTGGCTGAGTTGGTCAGACATCCGCCCCGGAATGGCGCAAAAGGATGCGGGTTCGAGTCCCGCTGAGTGATCGAATTTTTTCTATTCTTTATAAATTTATAGTCTATATAGTCTATGTTACTACCAAAATTCTGATGATAACAATTAACAACGACATTACATAACAGTGCATTTACATCAAACAAACATAGAGCTAGAGCTTCCTTTCGTGATCACGAATTGTGATAACGAAAACTTGTATTCAGTGTTGTTCAGTATTTATAACATTGCATAGAATCTTTTCGAACGCACTAAGAAACGAAATAATGCTCTACGCCTGTTTACACTAAAATTATTTGACATCTAATATCTAATATTATCTAATATATATTATAAAGGCCAAAGTTTGTAAGGATGTATGGATGTATGGATGTTTGTTACTCTTTCACGTAAAAATTATACTGTACATTGTAATATTAAATGGTGTGGTACAATAAATGATTAAATAAATAAAAACTACTGAACCGATTACAATGAAATTTAGCACACATATAGAGGGTAACTTGGATTAACGCATAGGATAGTTTTTGTCCCGGAAATCCCACGGGAACGGGAACTATGCGGGTTTTCCTTTGCAAACGCGGGCGAAGCCGCGCGCGGAAATCTAGTATGTATTATAATAATTTGGGGTTAGAATGAGCAATCGCTCGTTTGATGTAAATGCACAGGCACAATCCGTGCAGCGGTTTTTGCTGAAGGGCGTGCCAAAGAAATATATGTATAATATACAATATACATACATATAATATGTATCTTAATATATATAAATCTCGTGTCACAATGTTTGTCCTCAATGGACTCCTAAACCACTTAACCGATTATAATAAAATTCGCACACCATGTGCAGTTCGACCTAACTTGAGAGACTAGTTTAAACATGTAGGTACCACGGGCGAAGCCGGGGCGGACCGCTAGTATGTATATATAAAAATTACGTATCACGTTGTTTGTCCACAATGGACTCCTAAACTACTGAACCGATTTATAATTTGATTTGCAACTCGTGTGCAGTTTGATCTAACTTGAAAGAGAAGTTATATCTCAGTTTAAAGTTGCAATATTATTTTATTGCACATTATTTACCTATTATTTGACAGTCACAATTATTTATTTATTTATTCTTTATTGTACATAATATACCAAACATAAATAAGCTATACTATAATTACAATTAAGATACAATGAAACACACGGCACATACGTACTAAATGGCAGCTTTATTGCTTAAAAGCAATCTCTTCCAGGCAACCCTGATCGGTAAGGAATGTATGCCAGAACGCGACTTGGCGCAAATTAAATGAATTATCTGTTAGCTCCAAACGATTCTTACATATGGCAACATTTAAATTACTAAGACAATGTCTGTCTTGTCTACTCAATCTATAATTAATATTATAAAGCTGAAGAATTCGTTTGTTTGTTTGAACGTGCTAATCTCAGGCACTACTGGTCCGATTTGAAAAATTCTTTCGGTGTTAGATAGCCCATTTATCGAGGAAGGCTTTAGGCTATATATCGTCATGCTAAGGCCAACAGGAGAGGAGCACTGCGGGTAAAACTGCGGGGCATAGCTAGTAATCTATATACCTTATAGGCATCCATTTCAGCTCGAAGTTTGCTCTGAGTCCATTTCAAGCGTCCTTCCAACTCTTTGAGATCTTCCCGAACTTTCGACACTTCTTTCTCACTGTTCGCTAGGTCATGGCACTGGAATAAATATAATATTAATATTTGAAGTGAAAACTTCTTTAGCGGCGTTGGGTATAAAATCTTAAACTCGCGTCAGGACACGTGGCCTGGTCGAAAAAGCGTAAGACGGATACCATTCCAAAATATCAAACATGCTGAACGTTAATAATCAAGTTTTCACTTCTGCTGGCATTCCTGGAGTGCAACCCGTCTTTTTTTTAATACATATTTAATATTTCGGGACAATTTTCACACACGGCACGATCTGATCCCATACTAAGATTTCGCTTGTTTTATGGAAACCAGATGGCTGATAAACATACATATGTATATAATTCTAAATAAATACTTATATAGATAATTAACACCCAGACACAGAGCTAACATCTGTGTTCATCACACAAATATTTGCCCCGGGTGGGAATTGAACCCACAACCGTGGGTTGGAAGGCAGGGTCACTACCAACTAAGCCAACCGGCCAGTCGAATTAAGTATTCAGATGAATTAATTATTGTATATTTATGTTTTCAAACTTAATTTTAAACAAAAGAAACTTAAATATATGTGTGTGTGTGTGTGTGAAATCCTGTATAGTTTCACATAACCAATTCCCACCTTATCATCATACAACTGGCATATCCTCTGTTTCTCCTCCCTCGCCGTCTTCAGCTTATTCACCAGCAGCTCTTTCTCAGCAATTGCTGACCGTTCACTTTTCACAGCGTTCTCAGCGGTCTTCCTCGCTTCGATCACAGTGCACTCGAGGCTCGCATAACGCATAACGGCCGCGTCTTTTTCCCTTTGCGCTTGTTCTGTACGTTTTGACATCTGAAAGTTATTTAGCCAAGTAAAGCTAAGAGAAAGCCTACAAAACCCTCTATAGATAGATAGTTCTTTATTGCACACACACAAGATTTACAATAAACACAGAAAAAGACAAGTAGATGCAAGTACATGTACAAATGGCGGCCTTATCGCTAGGCAGCGATCTCTTCCAGACTACCATTAATATTAACAGGGAAACACATTTAAAGGAGGTGGGTGAGCAAAACTTATTAGATTTTCACCCGCGGCTTCGCCTGCGTTTTTAAAGAAAAACCCGCATAGTACCTGTTCCTGTGGGATTTTCGAGATGAAAAGTAACCTATGTCTTATTCTGGATCTTCAGCTACCTACATACCACATTGCATTGTAATCAGTTCAGTCGTTTTTACTTTTAAGAATCCATATTCATACTTACAAAATTGCGCATTTGTAACATTAGAAGGATGTGAAAGTTTGTAAGAATTGTGAAGACTGTTTTTGTTACTTCATCATCAGCCCTTATACATTCCCACTGTTAGGACATGGGCCTACTATGGCACAGGCCTATGTATCCACCATGCTGGTCAAGTGTGGGTTGGCAGATATTTTGGTACATAATTTGATGAAATTTTGTGGTGATGTAGCTTTTGTATGCGGTTTATACTAAAGGACTTTTGATTACCAATTTTCAAAAATTCTATTCATCATTATTTTTACTAGGAAGCAAACATTTAGTTTTATTGTGAAAAAATTTTCATGTGAATACTTTTTTTTATTACTTTACAAAATTACTTTTAATATACATACATATTTGTTCTTTCAATAATTCTATCACACAATCAGGGCCGATTTTTCAATGCTTGGATAAAACTTATCCGTCCAATAAAGTATTACACAATAATATTAAAATGTCACGTAAACTGTCAAATACGGGCAATTATAGTCTGTCCACTATAAGAATTGCTTTTTGACAGCTCGACGGGTGATACCAGAAGTGATGTCTAAAAGATTATCGATTGTGATACCATTTCAATTATAAATTCAAAATATTATCAAAAATCGAATTAGGTACGTAAATAATAGTTACAACGTAAACGTACTGATAAGATATGTGATAATAAGACCACATATCTATGAATTTTATGTTAAAACTAAACTAAACTAATATTTTATTATTTATTTGTTTCTATCTTACAATTTGTTTGTCTTTATGTTTAAATGATATAACTTATTAGAAGAGTTTTTCTGTATCGGATATATTTTACAGAGTATTTCTATCGATTATTATAATCTATCGACCCATCATTGAATAATTCTGTGTAGAAATCACTAAGTGGGCGGGGCCGGTCCATGAAGAACGATAATTATTTGTATGACATTTTAACATAGACAATACAATCCTTCATAGGCGTGGAGCTGTCAAAAAGCAAATAATATAATGGACAGAGTATAGTATACGTTTTTAAAATGGTAGTTTTATACATTATTTGATGAATAAGTTTTATCCAAGCATTGAAAAATTGGCCCTTATATAAATATGTATTTCTTAATAATAATGAAATATATTACCAAATCAATTTTAACTTCCAACTCCTTGAAAGCCTGGTCCTTTGCTTGTAACTCTTCCATTTGCCTATTAACTTTCTCTCGTAACGATGCATTATCTCTTCTCTGCTCCGCTAAAACTCTTTCTAACGACTCTATTTGCAATTTTAAAACATCTTTATTAATATCGTTATCGTTTATTTCCTCTGCTTTAACTGTATCTGTTGTTTCCGGAAGAATCTCCGGTTTATTTACGATTTTATCCTCTGCATCTTCAAATATGTCGTTTAGAACTTTGCTTTGTGGGAGCTTCGTTTTTACAGGTTTTTGTGTTACTCTTTGGTTGTTATATGCATTCTTTAAACTACCGCTAACGGAAGAGAAGATGCCGTGTACGTTTCGAACTATACTGCCTAGGTCTTGAGATAGAATCTCTTTCGGTATTTTACTTTTTAAATCTATTTGCACATTGTCTGGTAATATCTTCTGTGTTGCGGCAACTTTGTGTTTTTGGTTTTGGAATTCATTCAAAATTTGTTCAGTGTCCAATTCGTTGGTTCCTTCGACATTCGTTAAATTATCAGCGCTCCTACTGAGCGATGATTGTATTGTGAATTTCTCATCAATTACATTCAAACTTGTAGTTGATTTGTTCAAGTGATCATTGTCTTTGCATACAATGTCACTGAGATTATCTTCAGAAGTGGATAGAGATTTATTTTCACATACTAATAGACTTTCTGAAACTTGATTATTTTTACAAATATCTTCGTCCATTTGATTTGTATTAATTTCTGTATTACAGTCATCGAGACTTTGTTTTTCAGAGCATGTAAAGCTAATTTGTTCGCTATCTGGGCTTATCGATACAGGAAAGGCAGAGTTACTTTCTTTTTCCGCAACTTCTATAGCCCTTTCATTATTGGCCTGTTTATCAATATCAGGAGACTTTAAAGGCGATATTTCGGAATCGGAAGACGGGGGATACGTCGCAGAACATGATTCTAAGGTTTCAGCGCCTGAGTCACTAGATAAATCACTTAATAAATTATTTTCATTCACTACAGTATTGACGTCGACAGCCTCAATATGGGGCAAGCCTTGGACAGTATCGCCCGACATTTTTTACTTTTTAATTCTATTATACGGTTGCTCAAATTATCCATTACAAATTAAACAAAGCCATTGGGGAATTTATAGATAAGTTTTTCTTTTTTAATGAAAATAAACATCACTCGACTATTTTTTATCATATGACACTGACAGTATTTTGATTTCGAGTTTCGACTTAGAGCTTGACATTAATTGACACAATCACACCTAGAATTTGACTTTTCCAATTTCATCAAAAAATCGATGGAGACACTTTCAGAAATTATTTTCTTTACATTTGAGTGCTTTTTATTTTCTACAATACATTGATTTAATTACGCATAGAAATGTTTACATCGATTTCTCTTTTTAAATTTTGTTCTTCTTCTTTTTTTTTCAAATGGCAACTACCGATCCCAGTGAGGAGAGATTCTGCCAATTTATAAATTTTGTTTGGATTTTACAGCTAGACATTTTGTATATAATTATTATTGTTTTATTTGAGTATCCCCTACTATTATTAAGTATCATATAATCTAAACCTATTATAAAACTATTTATTTTCTCTATTAAATTTAAATTAGAAATTATTGCCATATACAAAAGACGCTATTAAGGCAACACCTATAAATTAACTGTCATAAGTCATTTCAATTTCATTTTCGTTAGCAAGCAGCGAGGGCAGTGCGAACAAATCGAGGGCCCAAAGAAAAGTAGGTCGACAGTATTGATTTTACTCAATATTCGACAAACAAAGACGTCACTGCTTCAGTGCGATTATAAACACTCTGGTGCGTGAATCAACTGAGGAACAACGTGCAAAATGCCTGTAAGTGCCATTACTATTCTTATCATGTGATTTCCGGGCTACGATTTCGTAATTCACCATTTCCTCAGCCACATTGCTGCAATGGGAGCGTATTCCAATTGGAATTAACGAATTCGATTACGTAGCCAAACTTTTACTTGCAACAGTATCGTTTCCGCGTGACTCATAAGGGATTTATGTCAGGGTCATGTAACTACGCATATTGCGCGGCACGTGTGTGGAAAATGGAAATCTTGTTAATTTTTTTTTCTAATTTCCGCGGCTAGGATGCGGAGTTGGGCGGGACGGTCGAGAATGTTCGGGTGGTTGTGCGCCTGCGTCCGATGGATTCGAGGGAAAAAATCGACGGATCGTACAACTGCGTATCAGTTGACACGGTGAATAATACCATAGCAGTCACGAGGACGAATGTATCGCCGCCAGAGCCGCCGCGCATTTACGCTTATGATGCAGTCTTCGATAGCAACACTAGTCAGGTAAGGAAATAACCTTATATTGAGATATGACGTAATTCTGCAGCAAATCCATTTCCTGTTTAGGTTAAATTATCGTTTCAATGTTCCAAATTATAATTTGGAATCTTGTATGGTCATCATTCTGTATGATGTTTTCTAATTGAAAATAACTACATTGCATTTTTTCCTCATCAATTTTAAAAGATGACATCACCTGCATAAGTACATACTACATTAGGTTGCCATATAATTATAAGTACCTTCTACTATAGCTATGTATAGGTGTTTCTTTCACAAATTACAGTATTTATAATTATTTTACTTTAACAAGAATGTAAATTAACTGCCCTCGAAGTGACCTAATTAGATAAATGTGTATTATTTAAAAAAATTAACAGTTCATAGATTACTACATAGTACATATTATATTATAGCAATGTAACAAACTACTATAAAAAGGTATTGATAGACAGACAGACGGACAACAAAATTATTGTGTAAGTGTTCCTTTTTTTGTTGAAGTTTGGAACCCTAAAAATTATAAAAATATTAAATACTAGCGGTCCGCCCCGGCTTCGCCCGTGGTACTACATATTTAGGTTTTCTCTACATAAAAACCATCCTCGTAGTTACTTCAAGGAATATAATAAAAAAAGAATTATCGAAATCGGTTCAGCCGTTCTCGAGTTATGCCCATACCAACACATTTTGCGATTCATTTTTATATATAAGAGAAGAAGATATAATGCAAGATTAACATTTAAATAATTAAACCTATAGCTACAAAAAATTGATTTAATTTTGTTTCTTTCTTATCAAAGCCTTACTTAATCAATCTGCTTTTAAATACAATATTGTCAAATGCAATTTCCAAGTCCACTTTAAAGATTGCTTCAAAGATTTCAAAGTGACTATA
The DNA here is from genome assembly GCF_061535455.1 of Colias philodice. Classification (NCBI taxonomy): domain Eukaryota; kingdom Metazoa; phylum Arthropoda; class Insecta; order Lepidoptera; family Pieridae; genus Colias; species Colias philodice. The sequence goes on along the minus strand of NC_143114.1, from coordinate 4,843,990 downwards.
AATAAATAAATATTCGGGACAATTTTCACACACGGCACAATCTGATCCCATACTAAGCTTTTGCTTGTGTTATGGAAACCAGATGGCTGATAAACATACATATATAATTATATAGATAACTAGCGGTCCGCCACGGCTTCGCCTGTGGTACATATGAAAAATAGATGCTGGCCGATTCTCAGACTTACCCGATATGCACAGAAAATTTCATGAGAATCGGTCCACCCGTTTTGGAGGAGTATGCAGACTAACATTGTGACACGAGAATTTTATATATAAGAAGATTAACACCCAGACACGGAGCAAACATCTATGTTCATCACACAAAAGTTTTCCCCGGGTGGGAATCGAACCCACAACCAGTGGCTCGGAAGGTAGGGTTGCTACCAACCAAGCCAACCAGTCAGACTATAATGATATAACTTTTAATATTTTAAACTGCACATGCGAAATATCATTCAGTCTCCTTTTTTTATTTAAAAAGCAGCTATACAAAGTAGAAGCTAAACATTATTTAATATCATGTATAATAAAAATAATAACTCATGCATTTGAGTAAAAAATGTGTGCATGTACTAGTGTACACACGTAAGAAGTGAAACTTCTTTATGACCTTATTTTTCAAAAAATAATTTACTATATGCAACTTTACAGAAATACGTCGAATCACGCGTGGTAGGGATAAGGGGGCAGACTGAAAATCAGCGCTGTTCAGGTGTTAAAGCCCGACAGCATGGCTGAGCCTGACTCGATTGCCATGTAAACTATTGTATATTTTTTTTAGTAATATAAGTAGTTATTAAGTGTGTGTAACATGTGGCATTAAATATTTTTTCTTTCTTTCTTTCGTAAGAAAAAGATGGCGCGTAGCGGAAAAATATCACGCGTAACGAAAAAATGTTACACTAAATTTTTTTCCAACCCCGATAAAGAAGTTTCACTTCAAAAATGCATATAGGAAGATATAATATTGCATTTTGTAATGCTCTTTCATAATTTCATCACAAAAGTCGCTATAAAAACTAAGATTTATCCGTCATGCTTTCTTGATAAAAATTTATTTAAAAAAAAGTCACAGATTTTTTGAAAAAATGTTTTCAAAAGAGTCACAGATTAATTATTTAATTTTCTAACAAGTCAAGTGGAAATATTCCTTTTTCTCTTTTCTTCTTTTACAAAAATTAACCAAAATGAATTATTATTAATTAGATTTCCGCCCGCGGCTTCGCCCGTGTTTTCAAAGGAAAAACCGCATAGTTTTCGTTCCCGTGGGATTTCCGGGATTTTATATATACACTAGCTGCTCCGCGTGGTTTCACCCCCGTGGCTCCACTCCTGTTGCCCGTAGCGTGATGAAATATAGCCTATAACCTTCCTCGATAAATGGGCTATGTAACACTGAAAGAATTTTTCAAATCGGACCAGTAGTTCCCGAGATTAGTGCGTTCAAACAAGCAAACAAACTCTTCAGCTTTATAATATTAGTATAGATATAAAAAAGAAATACATTATAAGAACCTTTGTTCCACATAATTATCAGAAATATTTCAACATGTGTGAAACTGTTTTATCTAATCACAACGATTATCTTCGATGTTGATAATTCACGCCGCAAGTACGGGAAATAGGTTAGGTTATAATATAATTTTAAACACGAACCATAGATATAGATACAAGTAGACTAGATACGGCATGGAATAGCGTGCCGAAAGGTGGTGCTATGCACTCACTTGTCGTAACGTCATTCGTAGTTCAGCCCTTGTGGTGGAAGGTTGTTCGCGTATTTACGGTTTACTAATACTTATTATTATACTATTGTTGTTGTGTACTATGATTGAGCACGGTTTTCAACGGACTAATAATTGGAGGTCATCGAAATTCGGCATTGCGACAGTCGATGTTGCAATGGAAGTTTTTATGTCGTTTTTTAGGTAGTGTTTTGGTGAATATAGTTGTTTTAAAATTATCTTCGCGATAACCCTTAAATATACGATTTATATAACTAGCTTTCCGCCCGAGGTTTCGCCCGCTTTGTCTAAAACCTAAAAAATTATATACTAAAACCTTTCTCTTGAATCACTCTATCTAATAAAAGAACTGCATCAATGACGGTAGCGTTGTTTTAATTATAAGCATACCTACAAGTGGACATAGGGACCGAGTAATCGACTTTGTTTTATACTAGTGATGATAGCAAAAACATTATTTATGCATATTTTATTAAATAGTAAATCGTTGTAGGTACGAATAATTGAGATTATTTTTCCGACCCAAATATCAACCAATAGAATTGCACTTTGCACAATTGCATACTGATAATTTTTTGAAAATTTTCTCTGGTCGTTGACGTCAAACTGACAGGTTCAATTCAATTGTGAAATTATTGGCCGACATTTGGGACGGAAAAATAATCTCCCGAATACCACACGAGCTTCAAAATTATCTGACATTTCCCTCAAGGTTCCCTGCAAACAAATAAAGTCGTCAAGTTTTTCAGGAAAAATCACTCGCGCTTCGCGCTCGTGATTTTTTAACCTTGACGAAAAACTTGACTCCTTCATTTGTTTGCAACGAACCTATCGGAAAATACCCGATAATTTTGAAGCTCTTGTGGTAAGTGAATATTTCAGATAAACAAGTGATAATATTAAGATGATAATAAATAAATTTTAATTAATTAGCATTAAAATGAATCGTGCTAGTAAAAACTAAATCAAATAGGAGGAAGTTAACATAATAGTAACAGAAATATGACCTACTCTCTCATAGCTATATCTGTGTTAAACATAACTTAAAAATTTTAATTATACTGCTTCGATATTTACGCGTCTTATTATAATTATAAATTTTCATCTCGATTTTTAAAGATCGAATACTACTACTTATACTTTTAAAAAGTTACATTCAACACAAAATAATATTTATAAAATTACCTACGACATCTCTTGAGTATGCTCAAATCATAATAAGTTTTGGGCTACTGTTGGTTTTTAATTATTAAAAATAATGCTACTTGAAATTTATTAGGATATATACTTATTAATATTCTTGGCACGATTTCCTTTCCTTCCTCTGAAATCCCTTTTTTCGTATCCTTTCATATTCCTTTCCTATATTGTAAAGGTACAAAATATATTTGTATTGCTCTCCTATTTATTAAGTCTCATAGAAAATCCAGAGTCAAGAAAAAAGAAGAACCATACAGAAGAAGAACAAATGCTACTTTCCCGCCATTCGTCCGGATTGACGTTGTCTACCGTCAGTCTTGTCGAATGGTGGGTAGGTTGTGTTTACAATCTGTACGAAGAAAAAACGAAGAACCATAGACAGCATGTATATATCTTTGTGACTCGATTTGGCAACTTTGTTTTAATTAGATTCAGAAATTTATGATCGAACAAAAACCTGTTTCTTATTTATCGATAATTTTACAATTATATGCAATCAAGTCCTATTTATTTACATTATTTTGTTAAATTTATCATCTCCAAAAATAAATTCTGACATATTGATCAATGAACAATGTTACTTTATATGTATTTAGTAATTACATTATTTTTTTTAATATTTTACACAAGGACAATGATTTGATTTGTTAAAAATAACAATGTTGCCGGTCAATCGAGTCATAGACTATAAACACCCATAGACTACCAACATAACAGCAAACTGCGTGACGTTCTTTATGCATCTTGCACGTCCTCTGACGGTGCAAGGGGGCGGTAATGCTCATGCATCGTGAATGTTGCGCATTTAATCATCTGTGAAGACCATCGACTAAATAGTCTATGAATTGAGGGTGTTTTGATTTTGAATTTTTTTGGCGTGTGTATTGTATCTTATTGTAAAATGTATTGTGCGTATTTGCTTTGCAAATGTGTACCTATTTTAGCAATGTTTTTGAAATGAAACTCCTTTTTCGTTACGCGTGACATTTTTCCGTTACGCGCCATCTTTTTCTTATCCCTACCACGCGTGATTCGACGTATTTCTGTAAACTTGCAAGTAAATTATTTTTTGAAAAATAAGGTCATAAAGAAGTCTCACTTCTTCGTACACTAGTACACGCACACATTTTTTATTTTTATTTATGTAATGTTATATCTGTTATCTTTATGTTATAAATGTATATTTTATTGATGTATATTGTCTACATATTATAAAAAAAAAATTGAAAACTTATATTGAAATATGTATCTGTATTATAAAATATAAAGTAATGTTCTTATTATATATTTCAAATATTAAACCAATTCTATTTATTATATTATTCATGTGCCTAAACACTTCCTACCTCATTTATCTTTTGTCAGATAATTGATTGTTAGATCAATTATTATTAATCGATGGTTGCCATTTTTTGCCATTGCTCATCCATAAGCTTTGTCTTCAAAATTTACCTTATTAATAAAATAAGATTAAAATCTAAATATACTGTTAAATCTTTCCCATTTTAAAAAGCATCGTTACAGTTCGCAACTTCTCTGTAATGAAATTGCAAATAACCCTAAAAATACAACATTTAAGGCTAGTAAACTATGATGTTTACCTTTTAAGCGCATAATATTTGTAAAACATTTTTATCGCTGAAATAAGGACTAACGAAAAGAGTAAAGATATGCAATATAACTCCTAATTTTTATTAATACTTCAAATTTTCGATTCAGTACATTAAAACAGGGCAATACCGTCATGGAGTAAGGCGACGATTTTGGTATCTTTAAATCTTGCCAAAGAAGTTTCACTTCTGACACGTGTGCTCAGCACACACGCTCTTCTTTAGTTAAGTTGTATGTATGCTAGTCCGGACCAAAATCTAACTTTGTACAAAACCTATTGAATGATTTGGATGAAATCTTATATATAAAAATGAATCGTAAAATGTGTTGGTAAGCGCATAACTCGAGAACGGCTGAACCGATTTCGATCATTCTTTTTTTATTATATTCCTTGAAGTACGAGGATGGTTTTTATGTAGAGAAAACGTAAATATTATGTACCACGGGCGAAGCCGGGGCGGACCGCTAGTCTTATATATAAAAATGAATCGCAAAATGTGTTGGTAAGCGCATAACTCGAGAACGGCTGAACCGATTTAAATAATTCTTTTTTTATTATATTCCTTGAAGTACGAGGATGGTTTTTATGTAGAGAAAATGTAAATATGTACCACGGGCGAAGCCGGGGCGGACCGCTAGTCTTATATATAAAAATGAATCGCAAAATGTGTTGGTAAGCGCATAACTCGAGAACGGCTGAACCGATTTCGATAATTCTTTTTTTTATTATATTCCTTGAAGTACGAGGATGGTTTTTATGTAGAGAAAACGTAAATATGTACCACGGGCGAAGCCGGGGCGGACCGCTAGTTTAGAATGTAAATATTACCTAGTTGAAGACTCAGACTCAAACAGTCTAAACTCTTTGTGAATGTAGTGTTCATCTGTAATAGTTGTGCATAATAATGTGTAAATCCTATGTTACTGTTTTACGTGAATGATACATATGTAACAACTGGTGATGAACCTTTTTAATAAATAAAATAAAATTAAAAAAAAGGTAATAGTCTGTTAAAAAAATCGACCATATAGAAAAAGGAAAAGAATTGAATTTGTCCACGAGCAAAAAACAAGGCACATCTAGTAAGTTTCTATTTGGCATACGACTTGGCGCCTCAAATGATAGTTTCATGTTACTAATGTAGGCCAGGGTCGCCATACTAAAGTTAAAAATAGAGAAATGTTCAGAGTTCCTATGAATTAGAGGCTAAATATTATGTAGAACTAAATGTGCCGCGCGGTTTCACCTGCAGATAAAGCAAAAAGTTCTTTGACATGTTATAAATAAATAAATAAATAATAAAAACTTTATTGACATAAAGAAATAGGTACAGCTTATATTTGAATCCATAGGCTCCTGAATTAGTTAAATACTGTGTCTCAGGAGCCAGTGGCTTCTCCCATTAAATTCTTAACAGTATACCTACGTTATACATACTAATATTATAAATGCGAAAGTAACTCTGTCTGTCTGTCTGTCTGTTATCTACTCAATCACGCCTAAACTACTGAACCAATTTGCATGAAATTTGGTATGGAGATGTTTTGATACCCGAGAAAGGACATAGGCTACCTTTTATTGCGAAATATGTACCACGGGCGAAGCCGGGGCAGACCTCTAGTACAAAATAAAATTTAAAAAATTACAAGTAAAGGTGGAAAGCGCTTTAATGTTTGTGTGTGTATGTGTTAGTGTGAGTGTGAGTATGTGTGTGTGGGTAGGTGTAGTTATGATTATGCACTTATTATTAACTTGTAATACTGACATAGATACTGCTTTCCAAATCGGTGGTAAATGTTAAAAATATGTTATGACGATTCAAAAATTCTTCTACTAGTCTAATTGAATAAATAAATGTTTGAGTTGGAAAAAATGTGAATGCCTGTATCCCCAAATGGGGTATGGGGCAGATGCATTATGCAAGCTGTTTCACTATGTAATCGCTTTTCTTTACGGACAAGAAGGTGATCAGCCTCCTGTGTCCTATTTATTCTCGAATATTCGTGGATATAACTTCATCGCTTATGTTCCCATTGTAATGATTATTTTTGTTGAAAAATTGGTTATTTCAACCTTGATACATAAGATAAAGGCATCATTTTCTCTTAGCTTTTTATTTTAGTATTTATAAATTACTACGGTTTATAAAGGCTCAATTCGATCTGATGATGTACCCGAAACAGTGACTAGGGAAGAAGTGACGCAGTTACAGTTAGTTACCTTGTTGGGGCTTGATTCATTTGTATTTACTAGCTGTGCTCCGCAGTTTTACCCGCAGTGCTCCGCTCCTGTTGGTCTTAGCGAGATGATATATAGCCTATAGCCTTATATGGGCCCCATTTATCGAGGAAATGGGCTATCTAACACCGAAATATTTTTTCAAATTGGACCAGTAGTTCCCGAGATTAGCGTGTTCAAACAAACAAACTCGTCGGCTTTATAATATTAGTACAGATATACGTCCCATCTAGATGGGTTGTGAATGTCTTTAGGGGTATCTGTTCTTAGTTTCGTTTTAATTACCTATGACGTCACAAAATGGCGCAGAATCAATCACATTCTTTGTAATTATCGAAATGGTTATTAATTTAAAATAATTATTAAACCAACTGGCTACTTCTTGACAGAAGATTCAATCTTAAAGATTGAATCGGATTATTCTTTAGCTAAAAGATTCATTTAAGTCTATTACCTACCTGCACCATAATTTTTTATATGTATACGGCGCGAGCATAGCTAGTTATAAATAAACCTAATATTATTTAATCCCCATGCCCATGACCAAGCCAGAATGCTTCAGTATGCGTATAGAATCTGTTAAAAATATACATTTATGAGTACTAGCGTCCATCAAATAAAATGATATAATTTTAATCGGTTCAGTAGTTCTTGAGATTAGCGCGTTCAAACAAACACTTCAGCTTCATATTATTATTTATTTGTGTTAAGAGTTTGTTTCCTTCAACGCGCTAATTTCAGGAAACACGGGTCCGGAATAAAAATAGGTTTCACTGTCAGTTAGATAGTCCATTTCTCCTGGCTACCATCACGCTAAGACCAATAAGAGCGGAGCAATGCGGGTAAAACTGTGGGCGCAGCTAATAGATAACAAATTTTGACCACGTATAGTTTAATAGACAAAGGAAATTATAGAAAAAGTAAAACAGTAGGAACTTATTCTTGGTCGCGGAAGAATTCCAACCAATACCAGCGGCCCCATCATTAAAGGGGCTCGACGGAACACAGTGGGGTTTTAGTCGGTAAGAATCCGACATAACCCACGGCTCCTTCCCCGGGGGCCGTGGGTATCTTTGGAAGATTTCCCCACTTAAAAAAAAGGAACTTATTCTTAACTAATTGCATTTAACTCATAGAACGTTTCTTTGTCCATTTTAGTCCAGGGTAAAGAAAAATGGTCAGGATCTCCTGAATAGCTGTTTAACTTTCTATTAGTCAAAGAATTTTTATGATCGAATCAGTTCTTTCGAAGATTACCCCTTACAGACATGTAAAATTAGATGTCCTCTTTATAATGCAAATTAGAAGCTAATAGCAATAGAAAGAAGGTTAGTTTGTAGACTATTTTAGAATCTAGACGCTTTAATTCTTTGTTATATACCTAATTAAGGATAATATAGACACACATAAAAATGCTATATGTACTACTAAAGCTATTTTTGATAATGGTTCATAAATATACATAGTTCACAACAAAGGAACAAACATAACTACGTAAAACTAACTGCATACACCCTTCGACATAGCAACCTGACCAAAGTACATCCCAATGTCCATACTACATAAATAGAACTACAGTGCTCGATCAATACATGCAACGCGCACACCTACCGCGCGGCTCCGTCCTCGCCCTACTGACCTACTTGTACATTGTGAAGGCGGGAATTAGAATTAAAAAAAAAAGATTAAAATATAGTCTATACTCTATGGATTAGAACGACTTATGGAATGCAAGTCAGTTTGTTTATGGTTCGCGGTTTGATTTTGAATTTTGATGGAACGTTGTTTTTTTTTTCTTTTTATAGTATTATGGCAAAAGTGTAGGCAAAGGAAATGTATGTTTTTAGGAAAATGCTTATGGAATTTATTTGGAAAATTTTGATGGAAATTTCAAGAGATGAAGGTTAAGAAATAAGCTTTGTTCTCTATTGGATTAATAAAAATTCAAACATTAATTCATTAAGTTAGAGTTCCTTGAGAAGCCCTTTTCAAATTACATAATTTAGCATTTAGCACTATTTCAGAAAGCATTTTCTACAAAGAAGAGCCGGCAAGAAACTGTAAAGATAGAAAGTATTATGACCAAAGTACCTAAGAGATCTTTTATTTATGTTTCAACTAGCGGTCCGCCCCGGCTTCGCCCGTGGTACATGTTTACGTTTTCTCTACATAAGAACCATCCTCGTACTTCAAGGAATATAATAAAAAAATAATTATCGAAATCGGTTCAGCCGTTCTCGAGTTATGCGCTTACCAACACATTTTGCGATTCATTTCTATATATAAGACTAGCTTTCCGCCTGCGGCTTCGCCCGCGTTCCCGTGGGATTTCCTGTTGCTCAATGAAGATGCAGCTTTCTAATGGTGAAAGAATTTTTGAAATCGGTCCAGTAGTTTATGCGTGAAAACCATACATACATACATAATTACAAACCTTTCCTCTTTAAATTATTAGTATAGATATATATATATATATATATAATATTGACAACGATTGATATTTTATATATTTAAGTTATTGAAGATGCGACTACAATATAAAATTACATGAACTTTAATGTAAAAAGGAAGACAAATACATATCTTTTAGTATCATATGAATATTATTTTATTTCGAACTAGCTTCGCCCGCGACTCCGTCCGCGCGGATGTCGCTCTTCGCGTGGATGGTTTATTTCTCCATTTTGAGTAACTCTGACAATACCATCTTATAAATATCTATTGGACTGAAATACGGCTAGGCCTATAATAATACCCAACGTGTGTTCGCTGTTCTACAGAACAACGTCTATGGATAAAACTGAAAAATTAAGATTATTTTTTTTCTTCGTATTTTTTTCAGGATAAAAAGTAAGTATCCTATTTTACGCCCAGGATAATAAGGTATAATTATACCAAGTTTCATCGAAATCGAACCGTTAGTTTTCACGTGATGTCTTCACATACAGACAGACAGACAGACAGACAAAAATTTTTTAATCACATATTTGGGTTTGGTATCGATCCAGTAACACCCCCTGCTATTTATTTTTTCAATATTTTCAATGTACAGAATTGACCCTTCTACAGATTTATAATATGTATAGATTATCAAAGTGAATAAATCAAATTTGGACAAAAAATGTCTACACAATAGATATGGTTTTGAGGTTTGTAAATTGTAATACAGTGTTATATAATACATATATCATATTCATATAATTTAAAAGATGGAATGCTCTAGCGAACCACCATACACATATGACACACAGTGCTCTTACATCCTACGACCTACATATCATAAATGCGAAAGTTTGTGAGGATGCATGTTTGTTATTCTTTCACGTAAAAACTATTTGACCGATTACAAAGAAATTTAGTATGTAAAAGTAAGTAGCTGAAGACCCAGAATAAAACATAGGCTTTTATCCCGGAAATCCTACAGGAACGGGACCTATGCGGGTTTTTCTTTTAAAACGCAGGCGAAGCCGCGGTCACAAATCTAGTATTATCTAAATGAGAAATTTTGCAAAATTGATAACACTTTTAAAGAGCAATTATATAGTTTCTTGCCGGCTCTTCTATATAGAAACTGCTTACTGAATCACTAGTAGAAAAAAATGTGTGCGTGTACTAGTGTACACACGTAAGAAGTGAAACTTCTTTATGACCTTATTTTTCAAAAAATAATTTATTTTATGCAACTTTACAGAAATACGTCGAATAACGCGTGGTAGGGATAAGAAAAATATGGCGCGTAACGGAAAAATGTCACGCGTAACAAAAAAATGTTACACTAAATTTTTTTCCAACCCCGATAAAGAAGTTTCACTTCAAATATGCTCCAAGTTATAAGTTGAGGTTGCCTTACCTGGCCTTATTCTATCATATTAAAATTTAGGAACATAGTTAAAACATTTTGTTCCAGAAATCATTTCAATAATAATTAAATAACGTAGAGAAAAATGCTATATGAACAAGTAACTTAGTTCAGTGAAAATAGATGTCGCTATACGCTATTGAGTCGAGTTGAATCGCGCTAGTGAAATTTTTTGTTGTATACTGATATAATTTTTGAATGGAAAGAAAGAACGAAGCACTATGCCGAGATAAATTGTCAATTTTTGAAAAATCTGACAGTTAGTCAGATTTGTTTAAAATGTAGTGGAAGTTGATTATGATTATAATGACTCCGAAGCTGAAGGGAATAGGGATTATCATTTATCATACACGCCAAACTGAGAGAAAAAAGAGCCCGTCGTAGGTAGAAAGCATTTTGTAGAAAATAAACAATCCTGCTGGTTTTGTAACTATAATACTTTTGTACTTTTATTACAAACTAGCCACCCGCCCCGGCTTCGCACGGGTGCAATGGCGGCCGGCCGGTACCGCCGCAAACGCTACGTCCCGCAATTTTTAAATCTGTAATATCTTCGAAAATATTCACTTTAATCATACGGTGTAAGGGGCCATATAGATCTATATTAAATGAACAATGTATTCAAGGTATTTAATTCGTTAAGGATTAATGCTGTATTGGTTAAAATCGCTTAGAAAATTAACCATTATATTTTGTCGTAAAAAGTAAATGACAAAAAAAGTTATTGTGGGTTATCCATAAGAGATAGACAGATAGACATATAGGTACCATCGCGGACTTTTCTGTAGACCTTTTCAATGTGTACAATACTTAGTACATTATTTTGATAAAACGCGTAGCCTGCGTTTGCAATGTAAGCGGAAAAAATATAATTATTTACGACATCACATTAGAAACCTCAAAAATAACAGTACTTCTCCACTATTTAATGGATGTTATTATACATATAAACCTCCCTTTTAAATTACTCTATCTATTAAAAAAACCGCATCAAAATCCGTTTCGTAGTTTCAAAGATTTAAGCGTACAAAGGGACATAGGGACATAGGGACAGAGAAAGCGACTTTGTTTTATACTATTTAGTGAAGCTATTTTCTATCAAACATGACTAATAATAGATGCTCTAAAACAAAATGGTTCGTGAATGGATAAAAATATAAACCAAGTAGCTGTGCCGCGCAGAGCATAATAAAGAAGGCTATAAGCTCATTTGTTATTCTGATGACCTATATTACTGTAAAGTTTCATCGAAATATGTAGAGTAGATTTTTCGTGAACAAGTAACAAACATCCATACATCCTCACAAACTTTTACATCACTACATAGTATAAAACAAAATTGCTTTCTCTGCCCCTATGTATGCTTATAAAATTAAATCTTATTATTAAATCTTTAAAACTACGCAACGGATTTTAATGCGGTTTTTTTAATAGAAAGAGTGATTCTCGAGGAAGGTTTAAGTATATAATTTATGAGGGTTTAGACAAAGCAGGCGAAGCCTCGGACGGAAAGCTAGTAACCAATATTGCAGTAAAGTTCAAAAAACCGTCCAATAGATTTTTCGTGAAAGAGTAACAAACATCCATACATCCATCCATCCTCACAAACTTTCACATTAATTATAATATTAGTAGTCAGTAGGATAGGATAGTACGATTTTATACCGACCGAATTATAATAACTTTTAGTTGAACTTTCTTCTGTGAATATAAGGATACTAGCTAACCCAAGCAATAAGCAAGCTTGGTAAAGGTTTTATTTTTAACTCGCTTTCCGCCCGAGACTTCGCCCGCGTATTTAAAAGAAAACTCGCTTAGTTTCCGTTGGCGAGAGTTTTCCGGGATAAAAGCTATCCTATATCAGTGTCTAATATAAATTTCACCCAAATCGGTTCAGTTGTTTAGGCGTGAAAAAGAGACGGGACAGACAGACGAAGAAACCGAGTTACTTTCACATTTATAATATCATTCCATTCTTGAATTCCATTCCATTTTTGAAAAAAAAGAAATTTAAAGATTTCCGAAAATTCGTTTGTCATGGCCGGAAATCGAACTGAATATGATCTGTTAAAATTACACCCTGTATGGTCTAAGATCCGAAAATAGGTCGACCTGTACCGGCGTGATAATAGAATGAGACCAATTTTATAATAAACTAGCGGTCCGCCCCGGCTTCGCCCGTGGTACATGTTTACGTTTTCTCACATAAGAACCATCCTCGTACTTCTACAAGGAATATAATAAAAAAGAATTATCGAAATCGGTTCAGCCGTTCTCGAGTTATGCGCTTACCAACACATTTTGCGATTCATTTTTATATATAAAGATGTAGTCTATTAAAAAATCTATTAAAGATGGGTTTACTGAAAAAATCCTGGACAGGATATTTTTAGTTAATTATTAAAAAATCTTTTTATTTTTTTAATTATGCAGTGTTGAGACAATAAACAATTTTGTTATAAAACAACGCTCATGTCGATTTATATTTTTTTTCTATCATCCCATCAAGTGAAAGTAACTGGTACGGACATGCCTGTTTATACCTGCCAAGTGCCAACCTAGCAGTTTGTCCAGGTAAATATTAGAAAACCCTATGACTGCACATTCTGTAGGTTTCATACTTCAAAGTTCAAGTCTATTATAATTTTTTTTATTATCTTGATAAGTACGGCAATTAATTAAAAAAATATATTTTTGAAAAAATAATCAAAATGTCCTGTCCAGGATTTTTTCAGTCAACCCATCTTTAATAGATTTTTTTAATAGACTACATTTATTATAAAATTGGTCTCATTCTATTATCACGCCGGTACAGGTCGACCTATATTCGGATCTTAGACCAGTACATTTATTGCATCAATCATAATTCAATCGTAATTAAATCAGCTGAAGAAGTTGTTTGTATGAACGCGCTATACTCAGGAACTACTGATCCGATTTGAAAAATTATTTCAGTGTTAGATACAGAAGCGTAGCGTGCCTTGGCGGGGCCCCGTATAAAATTTGTTTGGGGGCCCTTAGGAAGGGTAAAGATTTCTCACAAAAGAAAAAGAAAATGTTTGCATAAAATTAAAAGAAATATATTTTATTCATCATAACTAATTATCTATCTGTCACTTATTCCAAAATTTTTACAAACAATTCAAATTGAATATACACACAGGAGGCCAGAAAATTATTGCTTTTTTTTTTACTTTTGTCATTTCTGGAAAAAAAAGTTGGGAAGTTTTTAGTAATTTTTGCTTACGCAAGTTGGGGGCCCCCTTGGCGCGGGGGCCCCGTATAATTGATACGGCTGATACGGCGGTAGCTACGCCCCTGGTTAGATAGCCCGTTTATCGAGGAAGGCTATAGGTATATCATCACGCTAAGACCAACAGGAGCGGAGCAATGCGGGCAAAACCGCGGGGCACAGCTAGTATTGAATTATACTAGTTGTGCTGCCTGTGTCTATAGCCTTCCTCGATAAATGGACTATCTAACACCGAATGACCGAAATAATTTTTCAAATCGGCCCAGTAGTTCTTGATATTAACGCGTTCAAACAAACAAACTCTTCAGCTTTATAATACATATTAGTTTATCTAGCATGCTAAAAACAGCTGTTAAAATGCATCAATGTTCTTACGTCAAATAATTTTCATAAGTAGTTACGTGCCGCAGCTATTAAGGGCTTGGTCTAGTAGTGCAAACAAATGCATCCTGTCATCCTATATGTAAATAATACAAATGTACTAAGGGAAAATTGCTCCACTTAATTTTTAAAAATTAAATCATTCGTATGCATAATTTAATATTCGTAATAAGTACCAAAAATGACAATTTGAAACAATTTTCGTGAAAATTACACCGGGTGATTTTTTTTTATCAGTACACAAAATTTGCGAATACTTTCTATTGATATCTTAACTTCATGTTTATATAACTGATCAACTTTTACAAAGAAATTTGGACGAAATATAAAAAAAAATAAGCTTTCCATACAAAATGCAGAACTCTATACATTTTTTTCGACCTAAGTTTCTTAGTGAAAGTTGTTCAGTTTAACTAATAAAACGGATAAACAAATTTTGTATATAATAAAAAAATGTAATGTTTGTGTTAAATGAAAACAAAAGATATTTATTTCTGACTAGCTTCCGCCCGCGACTCCGTCCGCGCGGATGTCAGTCTTCGCGTCTTCTACAGATTTATTATATTATGTGTAATATATAGATTTATATTGATAAACCTAATAAATCTTTTGCTAGCATTCTGATGCTTTATCGGTTGCACTGGATTTATCTCTTTTTTTTCAATCGCTTGAATGATATAGGATGGGTCCTTGATGGGCATCGAATGCTGAAGTCTCGAATCAATCAATTCTGACAGTAGGCAATTTATGTAAAATCTTGATAATGGTCCATCATTTTATTTTGCCTAAACGTTACATACTTTTTTATATATTACTAGCAGTCCGCCCCGGCTTCGCCCGTGGTACATATTTACGTTTTCTCTACGTAATAACCATCCTCGTACTTCAAGGAATATAATAAAAAAAGAATTATCGAAATCGGTTCAGCCGTTCTCGAGTTATGCGCTTACCAACACATTTTGCGATTCATTTTTATATATAAGAAGATATTTTTAACGAATTATTCACTCCAGTCCAAACAGCAAATAAGCAGACTTCTGCTTCTGCAACGTTTAGTTGTCCCTGAATTTAGAAAAAATAGTCATGATTCTTATCTATGACAAAAGTGTTATTTTTTGCATTGTATTTCAAATATTATTTTTTTTTAACCGCATCTTCCGCATTCATGTCTTTTGCCGGAATTAGACATTTAACTTCTACTAGTCCCATTTTCCCTTTTTGATATGGGAGTGTATAAAGTAAATTTTTTAGATATTTCTCGTTATACTTTTAAAAAGTTATTATTGTCATTTTGCTCATTAGGTATCAGGATCAATTAGGATATCAGTTTTAAGTTTTTTGATACCTGCAATAATAACGTCATAATCGCCTGCACATACTTATCGATTACACCCTGTATACAATCCACCATCCACATTCATAATGTTTTCCTGTCCTCCTCTCCTTTACGCTGTTCACCGATACATTTGAAATGAGTAAATCTGCTACCACTGAAGGATGTTTCATTGTGATCAGCAAATTTTCACCACTGTTGTCGATTATTTGTTTTTCATTTTTAATCAGCAATTGGGAATCATCAGTTTTGTTTTTTGCAGATTGGTGATGTACCCTAACAATACGTCGAAAAGGGAGAGCATCAACGAATTATCGTTTTCGTCCTCTTTTTTTATTCTTCGCGTCTCTGTTACTTGTGTTTGTTTAGTTCTCAACACCCACTGAATTTTCTATGTTGTTGTGATCTTCCATTACATCTGCGTTTTGATGATGTGATGACAATCCATTCGTTTTAATATTGGTACTTAGAGTTGGTAGACTAAACTAGAAATGGCGGACTAAATTTGTCAGCGCGTCTGTAAGATCAGAATATAAAACCAACATCCTGTATTTAAGTTACAAAATTAATAATCAAACAACATGCCGCTACGTTGAAAATGACTAGAAGAAAAAATTAAAACACCTCGGATCAATTTTGGAGTAAACAAATCATTTTCCCCGTATGGGGATTTCCCCGGATGAACTTGGGAAGTTCAAGTTCTCAATACAAGTTTATATTATATTTCGTATTTCTCAAACGAAAAATAAACATTTTTGGAACTTCAAAAAAATTATATTATAAGAAAATTTATGAGCTTACTTTAGTTTTAAAGAAATATACATCCCTTTACTGACACCCCGTAAAATAAAGAAATTGTTGCCAATCGCCTTTGCAATCTATTTGGTTTCATTAACTTTATGTTCGAAGATAATTTTTTTTTCTAGTAGTTACAAGCGTATTTTTTTCGTTTATTTTCCATATCGAAATCAAATGTTTAAAAATACGAATATTTGCACAAAACTAAGATAAAAATAATCAATTAACAAAAATATTAAATTTAATGAAGTAGAGCAACTTTCACTTCGGTATGAAGGAAAATCGAGCGTAGAGCACACGTCAGAACGCTCCGGCCCAAGGAGCGCGACTGAAGAAATTCGCTAGGATTTTTCCTAATTATTTTAAATATTTTTTTAATATTTAAAGAATTATCAAAATTCAAAAAAAAATTTTTTTAAAGGATTAATACTCATTGGTCTTCAACCAACTCGAATAAATTAATGGAAAAAATAACTTTTAGCAGTATTTATCAATAGATTTTGTAAGGCAAAAAATGGGAAATTTAATGAATTTATAACGTTCTAATTAAGAAAATCATAAGTTTTTCGGCAATTGTGTTCAGCAGTTTTTAATAACGACTATATAAGGATAATAATGCGCTGATCAGATTGTGTAAATTGTAATCGGTTGCAACGTAGTGAGTGCACAAACTTAGCTCGAAATGTCTTTGGGGGAAATAGACTTATCTTGAAGGCCTGATTAAGGTAACATAAAGTAACTTTATAAATGTGAAAAAATTCACGCGCATTGCGTATATAACACTAATTGATAAACAAGAAAAAAAAATTCAGTTTATCATTTCATTAGCCGGGAAAAAAATGTCAAATAACTTGTTGAAAACGCAATTTTGCTAGACTGCAGCCTTAACAACCTCTATGGGCCTCTATGACGTCACAAATGGGCATTCATAGTCTTTAACCCTATAGATTTGTATGCCATAAAGAAGAATTGGTGTTATTTAATATTTTGTTTATGGTCATCTGAAGTAATAGATAATGTTTTGGAATGAGGGATTTTAAATTTCGAATTTGGAACTTCAGAAAAATCTGCCTACTGGTTTTCGACACACATTACATAAGACATAGAGTTATAATTTAAAAAGACGTGTGGCACTCGGGGACTGCCGCGGTAAAGCTATTTATTCCATGCTATGCCTTCAAGCCACACCTCCGCGCCCGTCGGAGTGGGGAGCGTGAGGTTTTTCGTTACTAAATTTCTGGATTCGGTCCACGCGCTCAAGGCCCGCGATAGAAGCTATGCAATAGCTTAAAAAAATGTACAGAAATGGTTATCTTTTAAAAATATAACTGTTGAATAATCTCCAGATCTTCCACATACTAAAGGTATTTTTTTTGGTGTCAATATGAATGTACACCTTGGAGAATATAACCAAATACGGAAAGTTTGGTCTCCAAACCAAATCTAGATTCTAGGCATCGCCATATGGTGGACGTTCCATGTACCCGGACTAAGCGGTTCGATTCCACATTCTTTATCCGAACCGCAAGGAACTGGAACAGTCTTCCTGAATCTGTATTCCCCGACGAGTACAATATGGGGGTCTTCATGCGTAGAGTGAACAGGTACCTTCTAGGGAAGCGCGTACTATCTCTGACCACATCTCAGCTTAACATCAAGCGAGATTGTGGTCAAGCTCTTCCCTATCGACTGTAAAAAATAAAAAAAATCTAACTGGGTGTAAAACCGAAATGACAGTTAAAATTAAGAACTACCCTGATTAATTACCAAACAATATTTTTTCTCTATTGCAAATTACTCTAAAAATATGTTTATCGTTCACTATACGCAAAAACAAAATGCACACAAACAAAGAGCACTATAAACTAGTTCAGAAAAAGTTATATCATTGTTATATTATATCAACGTACGGTAGGTACCTATACGTTCTTTTCGACACTTGCCCTACTGACCCAAATTGTACGTAGTTACGCTACGGCGCCATATTTAAGTCTTATAAACTACTAGTTTTGATGGGTTCGCTTTGACAAAGAAATTCCACTGAGATATTTCACTACAGCAGTTTTTTTTAGACTAATTATCTCTAGACGCATATCCAGACTAACCAAACAAAAATCATTTAAAAACGTTCTTTTGTGACGTGAAAATTGTTGTTTGTTGTTTGACCTTTACCTAATGAGTAAAATGACAATAATAACTTTTTAAAAATAAAACGGGAATTATCCAAAAAAAATTACATAAAACACGCCCATACATTTAGTATGAGATATGACTATCCCCAACATGTAATATGAAAGGTTAAGGTTATTTTTTTGGTTTTATGCTTAAATTACTTCGCAAATTTTATTAAAAATTCATGTAGAAACTGTAAATAGAGCTCGATGTGGAATACAATGGTTTTCTAAATCGAGGATGTGACTCCGAAGTCCGAACATTTGCTTTGAATACAAAATGTTTGGGAAATTAAATGTATTGGCGGGTTTGATGTAAATATTTTGGATATTTCCCGTTTTATTTTTAAAAAGTTATTATTGTCATTTTACTCATTACGTAAAGGGCTTTCGATATCAGTTTAAAGTTTTTTGATATCTGCAATAGTTACGGAATAATCGCCATTCGCCTGTGCACACTTAACGATTACACCCTGTATAGTTTTCCTCGATGAGCTATCTAACACCGAAATAATTTTTCAAATCGAACAAGTAGGTCCTGAGCACGTCTTGACTCCTGAGATAGCTGTTCCTCGCGGTTTTACCCGCATTGCTCCGCTTTTGTTATGTCATTAGTCTTAGTGTGATGGTATATAGCCTATAGCCTTCCTCGATAAATGGGCTATCTAACACCGAAATAATTTTTCAAATCGGACCAGTAGTTCCTGAGATTAGCGCGTTCAAACAAACAAACTCTTCAGCTTTATAATATTAGTATAGACACAGAATAATAACTAATAGCTAGTGTAGATTACATTCCCATCTGATTTTCCTGTAATCGCGATGCTACAAACTACATTTCTATGAAAATTGAAAAGATTCAAGTGAGGCGAGGTCTCATAAAATCGATAAATGGAATTGGGTGACCTACATGGGTCTGTGTGCAGCGGGGTGGTATGAAATAGGGTCAGGGGATGCAATTAAAATATGAATTCTGAGTGCTAGGGAGGTTTATAAGTATTTGTGTGTCTTTTTGGAATGTGGAAGGGTATGAGACTTGAGACATTGTGGGATTTTTCTTTCTATAAGCTTACCGCCCGCGACTTCGCCCGCTTAACCTAATAAATTATATACTAAAACCTTCCTCTTGAATCATTCGATCTATTGAAAAAACCGCTTCACAATCCGTTGCGTAGTTTTAAAGATTTAAGCATACATAGGGACATAGGGACAGAAAAAGCGACTTTGTTTTATACTATATACCCTTATTTTTTTAAAGAATAAAAAAAAACATTTTAATAAAGCATTTGTGTGCCATAAAACCAAAATATCAAATTCAAAGTTATACCCTTTTCAAAATAGTTAAACAAGTGAAGTCCCATGTCCCAAAGTGGGGTAAGGGGCAGATGCATTATGCATACATCTGTTTCACTGATCGATTTTCTTCAGGGACAAGTAGGTGATCAGCCTTCTGTGTCCTGTCAGACCGAGACATTTTTTTTTCTTCGTCTCCACCGGGAATCGAATCCAGGCCCCTCGGTTCTACACTCACGCGTCAACCACTGTACCAAGGAGGCAGTCAAAATAGTTGGCTTTGATCTAAAGAAATAATTACAGTATCAAATAATGAATTTTCAGATGGACATATACATTCAGACGGCTAGTCCCATCGTCGAGGAGGTACTCAAAGGGTACAACGGGACCATATTTGCCTATGGGCAAACGGGTACAGGCAAAACGTACACGATGGCGGGCAGCAACTCTGCCCCAGAGTTGAGGGGCATAATACCCAACTCGTTTGCCCATATATTCAGCCATATTGCGAAGGCGAAAGATGATGAAAAGTTAGTATTGTTTTTTACTTGTTCAAGTATAAGTAGAGGTATAGAGAATATATCCTACTAATATAATAAATGCGAAAGTTTATATGTTTATTTGTTTGTTTGTTACTCCTTCAAGAACTGCTGAACCAATTTACCTGAAATTTGGCCCACATATAGAGGGTAACTTGGATTAACACATAGAATAATTTTTATCCCGAAAATCCCTATTATGGGAACGGCAACAATGAGGGTTTTCCTTTGACTATGCGGGTGAAAAGCTAGTCATACATAAGAACACTATAACTTCAAAAAATACATTTTATTCTTAGACAATTACAACGCACTAAAAATGTCACTAGGTCCACAAGTCTCTTCAAGCTTTTTTGCCATACAAAAAATAAATTAAAACTTTGTACACTTATCAAGGATCGGTGACAATACTATAATTTCATGAGTTCATCTTATTAAAGCGTGTTTTTTTAACTAATTACATCTATATATATAAAACTCAAAGGTGACTGATATAGTGATCTATCAACGCACAGCCCAAACCACTGGACGTATCGGGCTGAAATTTGGCATGCAGGTAGATGTCATAACGTAGGCGTCCCCTAAGAAAGGATTTTAGAAAATTTATCCCCTAAAGGGGTAAAATAGGGGATGAAAACTTATACCATGAAAATTTATATTTTCCACGCAAGCGAAGCTGCGGGCAACAGCTAGTTTATTTTATAATATCCTTTCAGATTCCTCGTATGCGTGACATATTTGGAGATTTACAATGAGGAAGTAAGAGATCTGTTAGGAAACAACCCACACCAGAGTCTGGAAGTGAAAGAGAGGCCCGATATAGGCGTCTTTGTCAAGGACTTGACTGGTGAGGGCAAAACAATATACTAGCTATTCGCCCCGTCTCTGCTCGAGTAGTAATTTCTTTGTTTCTCATTATTTTATCAGTTTTTATACCAAGCGGAGACGAATCCAACGAACCAAATATCATTTAAATCTATTCAACCAATCTTGAATTGTAAAATTTGTAATTAACACGACTTTCTTTTATATTGGTAGAAGTGCTGCTAAATCTTCAATATACACAAACAATATTTACCACTGGTTTGGAAAGCAGTTTCTATTTCCAGCATTTAAGTATACCTATAAGTGTTATAAAACTCTGCCTAATAGACGCGTAAGCAGAGTTTTGCTTCAGACAATTTTTAGTATTATCTTATAGTAGGTTAATATAAAATTACCATACTTTACTTCTAATCCAGTCTGTAGGTATTTATGCTCTACAAAAGGTGGCGTAGAAAATGTTTTGAAACGATATTGTTTAGGTATGAAAGGTTAATCAAAATCCAAGTTTTCGACCTTGACGGACCCAGGCGCTAGCCGCCATCTTGAATTACGGGTGCTAAAATTAGGCATATTTTAAATAACTTCTCAATTGCTTACTAAATCACAAAAGTGTCTATGAGGGGTTCCAAGAAGACAAAATTACCTACATTTTTTTCATACATGATTATTCTGTAAGTCTTAAAGGTAAAAAGTTACAAGCGACGGAAATAATAATATTTACAGAAATCATATTTATTATTTATTTATTTATTTATTTGTCAGAATTGTGGTAATATATAAGGTCACATGATTCAATCAACAAAACAGTCCACACAATTCGCCAAACAATTGGCATACAAATTTTTCACGATTACATTGCAGATTATATAACATAGGTACATACACAGACATGTATATTTAAGTAGACAACGCAAGTACCGCGATCTGTATGAAAACCAAGCGTGTCATATTTTTTGTACTGACCTTGACGCGTTATGACGTCACGAGCGCTTTTTAGTGATGTTAATTTCATTTTACGCTAAATCGATTAGGCCGCCACTCGCGCGGCGATTCTAGTATCGTCCTATCCCATCGAAGTAAATCGAAAGAAATCAGATCAAACTAGATCTATGTCTAAGAGGTAGTCAAATAAATGAATCGTAATCGATTACTAAATCGATTCAAGACAGAAAAATGATAATTACCATAGACAGAGGGATGATAAAATAAAGTTATAAACCTTTTAATATTCTAACAAGTAAACTAATGTGTTTAAGCGCTTTTTCTTACATATGCCCATTGAGTTACCATGTACTACGTACTAGAGAGGCCATCGAAAGAAAGTAAACGGCTAAACATGCTGAAATAATGTATCTTATTCTTGACACCTGTGTATACCATGTTTACTTGCAAATAAACGATTTATTTATTTATTTATAGTAATGAAACTGTCAATCAATCAATCTTTATGTCCCGTTGCATCGATCCATTTTCCTTTTATGTTCGGGTTACTTGGAAAACTGAAAAAACAAACATAGTCTAAGCAATAAGGAGTTTTCTTAAAAAACTCCCAAGATGACACTTTAACTAATGGCGTCCATGTCGTAATATTTATTTTTAGTACCTTTGTATTAAAATACTTAAAAGTTCTAGGTCAAGTCGTATTAAATGACAAAAAAAATCTATGCCTTTTTTTCTGAAAAATTGCTCCTACAAATTATCATTTTTCTGTTCGATTATAAAATCGATTAGAATCGAGAACTGTTGCATCAAATGAACATCACTAACCACAAAATTGGACAGAAAAATGAGAACAGAAAAATGAGAAGACGCTATTCATTGCTTGTTATCATACGACGCGATCTTTACCGTGCCAAGTAAAAGCCGCAATGTATTCCGAATCATTTCGTATTATTTGGTATCCGTGTTTGTCACGATCGTTTTCCACAAATATTCTTTATTTGATTTTAAAATAAATAGTGCATATTCTGATTAGAAAATTACTTACCGGTGGAAGGAAACATCTCTGCTAACTTGGCCACTCACAGCTGTGGAGTTTCTACAGTTTATAACGGCGCAATTCGGCATTTTACTTTATTCAGCTTCACGTCTTTCCTTGGCGAACTGCAAGCGCGGACTGAGTGTAGGCCAGCGTCAAGTAAGTTTCAATAACGTAGTTTGGACACGGGAAGTACATACACTCGCTTAGTCTATCTTGATACATGTCCGTGGGTACATACATCCAATAACATCAAAATTAACAGGTTTTTATTAATACATATCACGCTTAAAAAATTCATTTAAAGAATAAAAACATTTTTCCGCCAACCATATTTTCAACCTTCTACGCATCAAATTTCCTGGCATTTCACGCAGCTCTTTAGGAATGTGATTAAATACCTTTATGCACATCACACTAGCATTGTTTTGAAAGAGCTTAGATTTAGATTGAGCATATAATTTTAATTTTGTTTAAAAATTGTACAGCTATCATTTTTTAATTCTCTTTGATGGCCCGGGCTGGTTAATGGTGGCTTCTTCATTATCGTCGCTGAAATTTTCTGTTTCATTGTCTGTATTTTTAGTTTCCAACCATGAAATTTCGTCATCATGACCAGAAGAAATCGAAGACGCTGGAGCACGCTTTCTAGTAACTTTTTACGGAGGGGACATGGATAAGGAATCCTTAGAAGATATCCGATATGAACGATTCATAAAGTTATCAATAAAAAGTAAATTTAATCGACGAAATTTCATGGTTGGAAACTAAAAATACAGACAATGAAACAGAAAATTTCAGCGACGATAATGAAGAAGCCACCATTAACCAGCCTGGGCCATCAAAAAGAATAAAAAAAGATTGCTGCACAATTTTTAAACATAATAATTAAAATTATATGATTTCTGTAAATATTATTATTTCCGTCGCTTGTAACTTTTTACCTTTAAGACTTACAGAATAATCATGTATGAAAAAAATGTAGGTAATATTGTCTTCTTTGAACCCCTCATAGACACTTTTGTGATTTAGTAAACAATTGAGAAGTTATTTAAAATATACCTAATTTTAGCACCTTTAATTCAAGAGGGCGGCTAGCGCCTGGGTCCGTCAAGGTCGAAAACTTGGATTTTGATTAACCTTTCATACCTAAACAATATCGTTTCAAAACATTTTCTACGCCACCTTTTGTAGAGCAGAGGCTTTTACATTTCCCCACAGACTGGACTATTTTAAAATTCCATAATTTCAGGTTACGTAGTCCACAATGCAGATGAATTAGAAAAAATAATGGCGGTTGGCAACAAAAACAGGCACATAGGAGCTACAGCTATGAACATAGAGAGTTCTAGATCGCACGCCATTTTCTCCATCACGGTCGAGAGTAGCAAGCGTGGTTCGGATAATAAGATGCACGTGAAGATGGGGAAATTGCACCTTGTTGACTTGGCGGTAAGGTTCAATTTTGTCTGGCATATTTGTAATTATTAGCATGGTGGTAAGGCGTATATTGATAAGTCGTTGTAAGGCAATTTGTATCTTATATATAAGGGGTAAGGTTCAATTTTGTATGAATGTCTATCGACTGTGTGGACTTGGCTTTGAGTGATTTTCCATCTTATTGTGTTTGGGGTAAGGATCAAATTGGTATATGTGTATGTATCATTTTTATAAAAAAAAATCTTAAATAAGAAATCGGTGACTTTATCAGCCAGTCGCAAAATTTATTAAACCTAAATACAAAAACATATTTCTTAAATAATGATAATTATTCGTATTAAGTATTAAAATGCAATTCATAAATTAAAAAATGTGAAACACTAGTGGTCCGGCCCGGCTTCGCCCGTGGTACCTACTACCTACATGTTTAAACTATCCTATCTCTCAAGTTGGATCGAACTGCACATGGTGTGCGAATTTATTATAATCGGTTAAGTGGTTTAGGAGTCCATTGAGGACAAACATTGTGACACGAGATTTATATAATAAATGTTTTAAAACAAATAATTTTTCAGGGTTCAGAACGGCAAAGCAAAACGCAAGCTACGGGCACTCGACTGAAAGAAGCGACTAAAATTAACCAATCTCTATCCGTTTTGGGCAATGTTATTTCTGCGCTCGTTGATGGCAAATCAACGCATATACCGTATAGAAATAGTAAGCTGACCAGACTGTTACAGGACTCGCTTGGTGGCAACTCGAAAACTGTTATGGTAAGTTGAATACAAATAATATAATTCCGCCTGAAAAACTCGCATAGTTCCCATTCCTGTGGGATTTCCGATATAAAAAGTAGCCTATGTCTTATTCTGGGTCTTCACCTACCTACATACCAAATTTCATTGTAATCGGTTCAGTAGTATTTGCGTGAAAAAGTTGCAAACATCCATCCATCCATACTCATAAACTTTCACTATAATATTATGACGATTTGTCTGTAAGTATTAACGAATTGGCTCAAAAAGTACTGGTCGGATTTGGATGAAACTTTTCAGTAATATAACTAGGTACGCGTATGAAACACGAAAGTTTGTCAGAATGTATGGATGTTTGCATGTTTGTTACTCTTTCACGTGAAACCCACTTGACGCATTTGCGTGATACTTGTAATACGCGCCATCCATTCGTCATCCAGTGATGCCATTTTCAGGAATAAATAAAACCACCTTGCGCTTATTTACCACTAACCAACGATAACACATTTTCGTAGTTTACCCTCAGATTATTCAATAACCGTAGATACTAGCCGGTGACTGTTAAAATAAGTAAAAAATATTATTATTACACACATTGATGTAGATTATGTCTATATGTACTAATTATAATTTTATAATAATTAAAATAATTATAATTAAAGAGGAAAGGTTTGTTATTATGTATGTATGTATGTATGGTTTTCACGCATAAACTACTGGACTGATTTTAAAAATTCTTTCACCATTAGAAAGCTGCATCTTCACTGAGCAACATAGGATAGGTTTTATCCAGGAAATCCCTCGGGAACGGGAACTATGCGGGTTTTTCTTTGAAAACGCGGGCGAAGCCGCAGGCGGAAAGCTAGTGATTTAATAAAAGTAGAAATACATGCTCTTATCCGTGGTTTCGTCTGCGCGTGAAATCGCACGCTAATAAAACAACATCTCGTTACTACTATCTCGTCAAATAATGGCGCTAAGACGATCCTATATACCCCAGACGCTATGTTAATATTTTTCATGATAATCTATCCAAGATGGCGGCCCTAAAAAATGTCGGATTAATAAATTTGAAATTCAACGACAAAATGGGATTGGGGTTTTTTTAATTAAAATTTGATTACATTATATGGTATTCACCAGTTTTTTTTAATGCTTTTAAAGCTTGTATTGATTTATAAATATATATGAATACACTTCAATATATTTATATATGCAAACAGATAGCGACAATCGGCCCAGCGGACACAAATTACGTGGAAACAATAAGTACACTCCGATACGCGAATCGAGCCAAAAATATTGAGAATAAGACGCATGTTAACAGCGAACCGGGTGATGCTTTGCTTACAAGGTGAGATTATTATAGTAACAAAAAGATTTTTAATTAAAACAATCGTTCTTCGTGCAATTTTTGCGATCTTTTTGGATTTTCATGTAGGTACATATAATGTTGGTTTATTAAATATAAATTATAAGAAAAAACAAATTGACTTGATACATACTATTTTACTTTTCGCAGTTTTAAAACAATTTAACGTTATATTTTCTCTCAATTTAAACCTATTTATTGTATTAATAAATTGTGTACTCTTTGCTGCAAATTCTATGTTTAATACATACATAAATAAATGTATTTGAAATAAGATTTCCAGTTTTATAGCGCTTCAAACACACAGATATATTTTAATATTTATTTAATGTGTTAGAAAATATATAAAAAAAGATAAAAAACCGTTAATCTCCATTTTTGTTAGTATTCGTATTCAGAACAGATTATTTTTTTGCAAAATAAATATTTAAATACATATTTTATTTCAGATTCCAGCAAGAGATTGATCAACTTAAGAAGCAATTGGAGGAATCAGCAATCGGTGAGAATCTATTGATTTATTTAAATAACTAAATCTAACTATCCTACTAATATATAAACGCAAAATGTATGAATGTATGTTTGTTACTCTTTCACGCAAGAACAGATGATCGGATAGGTAACTTTTTACCCGGGTACATGTTCGTTAAAAATATGATAATTCTAATACATAGATCAATTTGTTTTTTCTTTTGCTTTCATAATGTTTTTGTAACGTGTTTTTATTGTTTCAAACAAACAATTTTTAAATTTGAATATAGAGTCGAGCTCTAATCGTGAAAACTCATTCTCTAGACAATAAAATTCTTATGGACTTACCACAACACACACTTACACATTTAAACACAGTCTAACTTTAAACCAGGGATCTGTCACTTTAATAGCTGTCTATGTGAAATACGACAAAACCACATTAAAGAGAACCCGCGCTTAAAGTTAAACCCTGTCTAAAGTTTTTTGTGGTAAGACAGATATTCTTATTATTCTCAATTATTTGTTCTTGGGTCTGGGTGTTATTATCTATATATGTATTTATTAAATATTATATTTATCGTCGCCTAGTACCCACAACACAAGCCTTAATTGAGCTTACTGTGGGACTAGGTCGATTTGTGTAATAATGTCCTATAATATTTATTTATTATTATTTATTATATTCTCTTCTAGATGTGGAAGAAGAAGGGGATGAAGAAGAATTATCAGAAGACACGGATGATACTCTCACTGACCCCGAAATGGATGTACTGGCTCCAGAGGAGAAGAAACTACGTCGTAGATTGAGAAAGGAAGAGAAGGTAAGAGTTCTTTAACAAGAGTTAATAATTTGCTATTTTTTAATGTAATAAGTGTTTATAAAAATAAATTAAATTTTTAGTACCAGGCTTTTTAATATTTTTTGTCAAACTAAAATAAATTTTTCTTTCTATTTCTGAAGAAGAAGTAGCTGTTATTTTTATTAGTTTCGTTTAATTTATCATCGATAAAAAATACTTTGAAATAATATTGTGCTGACGCTAGAAAACTCAAAAAGATTGATTTATCACATTTGGTGCAGTCGTTCGGAAATTATCCGCGTACAAACAATACATAGATTTGACGATTATTTTTACGTAAAATTTATTATCTATTTTTTTTTCAGGAACAAGCTAAAAGGGAGATGGCACACCAGGCTCGGAAAGTTCTCGAAGAAAAGAAGGCCGAGTTGCAGAGAACCAAGTAAGTTGCAACCTTATATAGTGTGGAAATTTTCGATGGACGCTGGAGACAAAGTACTTGAAATACTGGAGACAAACAATTTTGCTAAAAGGAAACATTTCTTTATTTTAAAAAAGAAATAGAACTTGCTACGACCGGGAATAAAATTTAAAAAAAATGTTATTTCATTCTAACACAAAATTACACTATTCATTATAAATCTTCTTAACCATGAATTATAAAAACCGGCCAAGCGCGAGTCGGACTCGCACACGAAGGGTTCCGTACTATGGGAACCCCCCTAATATTTTACTTTTATTAATTTTTATATGTTATATATTATTTAACGGAATACACATACAACTTTTATATATTATTTAACGGAAATACATCATTTGTGAAAATTTCAGCTTTCTAGCTATCTCGGTTTAAAAGGTAAAACCTCTACACAAATTACGCTAGTAAATATAAAAAAAGAACTCTAAATATTAATCTTTCTATACAGAAAACAGCAAGAAGAGCTCAAAGACAAGTTGCAACGTCTGGAATCAAAAGTGCTTGTCGGTGGTGAGAATCTTCTGGACCGAGCGGACGCTCAGCGCAGACTCTTGGAACAAGCTGCCAGGGAATTGGACCAGAGGAAACTTATTGAATTGAGATTGCAAGAAGATTTGCAGAAGAAAGAGGTAAGATTTTTTTTATAAAAAAAATTGGTTGTCTGTAAAGTCGGTTTACTGACGATAGTTGAACGTGACAACGTCCGATTGTGCTTCTTTATCGCTCGTTCCGCGCTTTCGCTTGCACTTCGAGCCTTACATGGAACGCCTCAGAGCGAGGTAACGCCGCATGAGTCATGTTTTTTCGTGCGTGCAGCCGGCTCTATCGAATTATAAGACGTTGTCACGTCAATAAAGATATATTTTCAAATTATCTTCTTTGCAATGTAGGTAGTTAAAAAGATGTTAGGTAGGTACATAACTTCTTCTACATTCTGCTCGTAATTGAACGTGCATATATTTTTTATCAATTTTTTCTATTATTTCATTGCCTTTCCGCTTAGAAGCGCGGGAAGTGCGCGTGGACATCGTTGCAACGATGTTGTCCTTACAATGTTTTTTTTTGTCCTTAAAATTTATTATTGAATCCTAATTAAAAAACAATACTGAACACAATTTGGTGATTCTTGGCATTGAAGGAGCTTATGTATCAGAAAAGAACATTCTTAATTGAAAATATTTTGCCCAAGTTCGTCCGCAGGGGAACTGCTTTGCTAGTGTTTTTAGAATATAAGAACTTTAACGGATTTTAAACACGGTTTTTTTATTATATTATTTCTTCCGAGTTTCGAATACCTTATAGATTACCTTGTCAAAAATTGGGAATATAGATAGATTAAAAGTTTATTCATGTTATTTGTGAAGTATCTTAACCTTTTGTAATCTTCTATACGGGTCCTATTTGAAAAATTATTTTGGTATTAGATAATTTATCGAGGGAGGCTATAATATGTATAGACCTACTGTACGCTAAGACCAACAGGAGCGAAGCAATGCGGGTAAAATCGCGGGACATAGCTACTCTATACTTCTATACTAATATTATAAAGAGGAAAGGTTTGTGTGTATGTAATATGTATGTATGTATGGTTTTCACGCATAAACTACTGGACCGATTTTGATGAAATTTGGCACAGATAATCTTAAGACCCTGAGAAAGAACATAGGCTACCTTTTATTGCGAAATATGTACCACGGGCGAAGCCGGGGCGGACCGCTAGTTCCTAATAAATTGGCTAAAAATACTTTAACTATAAAAATTCCTTTCAGGCGGAACGTCTAGACCTCGAAGAGCGTTACTCCAGTCTACAAGAAGAGAACGCAGCAAAAACCCGTAAACTAAAGCGAGCGGTTCAACTTCTAAACTCGGCTAAAGCAGAATTGGCAGATCAGCAGAGAGAACAGCAGAGAGAAATGGAGGGGATACTAGATGGTATTAGAGCACTGAAAAGGGAACTGCAATTGGCTGATTTGGTCCTGGACTCATATATACCTAAGGAGTATCAGGTAGACCTATCTTTAGTACCCATATTACATAGTATGCTAATTCGGTGGTCTGAACATTATATCCAGTTTAGAAGACTTTTTTGGCACATTCTTGTAGAGTAATTTGGTAGTAAAATAGTACGAGAAATATTTGAACATCTGGAGTAGCAAGTAGACCATATTATAAGACAATAATTTTTAAGTGCTAGGCTCGTGGTCTGAACATTATTAGTATGTAAGTAATAGGTACACCTTTTTGGGTCATTTTTCTATGGTATCTTGGTATTAAAAGCAGTTTGGGCATTGTACCAATTGTTTCACTCAGAGCTAAGTTAAAACAGCAAAGGGAGATGGAGGGGATACTAAATGGTATTAGAGCACTGAAAAGGGAATTACAATTGACTGATTTGGTCCTGGACTCGTATATACCTAAGGAGTACCAGGTAAACCTTTTTGGGGTATTTTTGTAGGGCAAATAGCACTTTGTTATGGCAACTCTAAGCATTTTAGTAAGCTCGTTTAGAAGTAAAAAATTATTAATACCACGATAGCTATATTTTTGTTATTGAGTTAATATTCACGAAAATGTTACAAATAAATTTAGAATAAATTTAAAATTGTCTAAATATCACTAATTTTGGTGCGTATGAGTTTTAACACGTGGTATTGTTGTACATGTCATTCTGGACGCATTGCATATATTCCGCGCAAATATAGACGCGCATACATACTTATTTTGAGAACGCATCCTTAAAGTATGCTAGCCCATTTGAAGTGAAACTTCTTTAGGTGCGTTCAGAGTAAAATTTCAAGCAATACGTCATGGCAATACCGTCATGTCATGGAGTAAGTCGACAATTT
Source organism: Colias philodice (assembly GCF_061535455.1). Taxonomy (NCBI): domain Eukaryota; kingdom Metazoa; phylum Arthropoda; class Insecta; order Lepidoptera; family Pieridae; genus Colias; species Colias philodice. Next base: position 4,812,597 of record NC_143114.1, on the reverse strand, counting down.
TGGTATCTTTGTGAATTTCAAAGAAGTTTCACTCCTGACACGTGTGCTCGGCACACACAGTAGTTTTTTTTCTTGTTTTAATTATGATAATATTTTATATGTGTTTATAAATCTCATATAACTATATATAATTTATTTATTTTGTACTTCTTACTTACCTCCTCCTTCATACTATTACTCCACACAGTAGGTTGCCTGGAAGAGATCACTCTTAAGTTATAAGGGCCGCCTTCTGTGCTGGACTCGTTATAAGTTTTAATTTTAAGGATTTATTTATTATGCCAGCACAATAAAGTGTAAATAAATGAATAAAAATAAAATATTGTAAGAAATTACACGAGCGACTGGGTTAAATATTAGTTTGAATGTAATAAGAATGTACTGCGATTCTACACCACTGCCTAATTGATGTAGACGGTTGATAACAAATCACAGCAAGTCAAAGACTATTAGCAAAGTGGGGTTTATTAATTAGTAGTTGGGTCGAACGTCGTATAAACAACGTCGAAGCCCCTAGGCGCGATTCGTACGAATGCGCCACGATTCAAAAGATAGCGGCAATTTATAGTTTTCGACAGCTTAACATGTTTTGATATGAAATAATGACAACTAAATTGACAAAATAATTAAATCAAAAGTTACGTCTAACAATATGATAATGTTTATGACTTATGTATTCCAGACACTAATCGACCAGTACGTTCACTGGAACGAGCAGCTCGGCGAGTGGCAAGTGAAGTGCGTCGCTTACACCGGGAACAACATGGCGCCGCACCAAGCGCACGTGGATAAGAGACAGAGCCATGTGAGATATATACACACACACACGTACACATACACACACACACACACAAGCGACAGATCCATGTGAGATATACACACACATACACACAAGCGAGCCATGTAAGATATATACACACACACACACGACAGTCATTTGAGATATACACACACATACACACACAAGCGAGCCATGTAAGATATACACACAAACACATGACAGAGCCATGTAAAATTACATTTTTATTATTACATAATATTATACTTAACTAGTTGTACGATTTTACCCGCAGTGCACCGCTCCTGTTGTTCTTAACGTGATGATATATAGCCCTCCTAGATAAATGGGTTATCTAACACTGAAAGATATTTTTTTTTTTCAAATCGGACCAGTACCTGAGATTAACGCGTTCAAACAAACTCTTCAACTTTATAATAATAGTATAGATGTGAAAGTTTGTGAGAATGTTTATGTGTGTGTTTGATACTCTTTCACGCAAATACTACTGAACCGATTACAATGAAATTTAGCACAAATATAGAGAGTAACTTGGATTTTTATCCCGAAAATCCCACGGGAACGGGAACTATGCGGGTTTTTCTTTGAAAATGCGGGCGGAACCGCGGGCGGTTCATACCCCTAAGTGATAAGAGTAAGGCAGAATAACGTTTGCTGGGACACATACATATATTATACATTATGCATGCTAGCTGATGCTCGCGTTGTCAAAGAACATTTATTTAAATTACAGTTATCATACATCTCACATTTATAATACAAAGACATCTAATGAATTTTGCCAGAAGAATGGCACGTTTCATATAAACTACTATAACCAGATACGAAAACCATGTCACAAAATCACTCGTTGCGTATAGAACTGACAAACAAGTAACGTATTTTTAAATTTATTATTTTACTTATGAATATACTTATATACAACTTAATTTATACATAACTTAATACTTATTAAACAACATAGCGCTACAATTTTACTGTTTTGTTTGTCATACAGGGTGTAATCGTTATTATGTAATAAAAAAAAAAAAAATATATATATATATATATATATAATCGGTATTCAGAAAGAAAGCTTGTAACTTATAAGCGCTTATAAGCGCTTATCGGCGCTTATAAGCGCTGGTAACCCGCGCAGGAAAATATATGAACATGCGCTTATAAGCGCTGATCGGCGCCGACAAGTTTGTTGAAACTTGTTGGAACTTGTCGGCGCCGATCAGCGCTTATAAGCGCATGTTCATATATTTTCCTGCGCGGGTTACCAGCGCTTATAAGCGCCGATAAGCGCTTATAAGCGCTTATAAGTTTCAAGCTTTCTTTCTGAATACGCCCTTAGTTTATAGACAAGTTATAATTGTCATTTTACTCATTAGGGTAGGTAAAGAGATTAAAGTTTTTTGGATATCTGTAAAAGTTACGGAATAATCGCCTGTACACACTTAAAGATTACACCTGGTATATTTTATAATATTTGCCATATTATATTGTATTTTTCTTCCAGATCGAACCACCGGATCTGTCAGACCGTTACCTATCGTACTCGACAGTGGCTCGCGCCAGTACTCGCCTGGCCAGACCACTGTCAGCTGTGCCTCGTCCACACACTGCCTTGAGACAACGTCATTAGAGAAAAAATGTGTGCGTGTACTAGTATACACACGTAAGAAGTGAAACTTCTTTATAACCTTATTTTTCAAAAAATAATTTACTACTGACAACTACGTACATTCGTCGCAACTTGACAAAAATACGTCGAATCACGCGTGGTAGGGATAAGAACAAGATGGCGCGTAACGAAAAAATGTTACACTAAATTTTTTTCCAACCCCTATAAAGAAGTTTCACTTCAAAAAATAATTGACGTACTGAACACCGAACACCTAGACTCATAATGGCCTATTGATAGATCGTCAAAAATCTGAGTGGCTTTTTTCAAACAATATATTAACTTATAAAATATTCATTGAAATTAACACCTTATTTCATGGTAGTAATGTTCAAAGTTTATTGTATCGCTTATGCTATGCCTTATAATAGCATATGCATAGGCAGAGTTTTGCTTTGGACAATTTTTGAGCGTGATTGTGAGTCTTGTTGTTTATTCTACGTCAATCCAAAAAAACACATGTAGTTTAATAGTTTGAGGTTTTATAAAAAATATGTTAAAAAAGGAAAAAAAAAACGTTTGTAATAAATGCATTTCTTTGAATCTCGATGTACTGAATAGCAAAAGCTATTTTTAATAAAAAAAAAATTCAAAACAGATTCTCTATAGATAAAAATGTAAAAAATAAAAAACGAAAAAGACGCTGACATTTATTTAATTTTAATGATAACTTTATAGATCTCAATAATATTTAACAATGCTAGTCACATTCCCGTGATGTTTTATGTATTCAGGCGTTTTATACACGATTTTCATTTATTACCATTAAAAATTAACTAAATTAAAAACAGCTCTCTAAATAAAAACTTTCTCCATTTATAAAACAAAAAAAGATGACATTTAAATGCCAAACACAAAAAAATTCCCGCCTTTAGATAGACCACAGATAAGAAATCAATCGTTACTTTTTTAAAAAAGGCAGTTATTCCCGTTAAAAATTAACTAAATTCAAAACAGCTCTCTGAATAAAAACTTTCTCCATTTATAAAACAAAAAGAAAATGACGTTTAAATGTCAAAATTTCCCGCCTTTAGATAGACCACAGATAAGAAATCAATCGTAACTTTTTTAATATGTCAATTGTTTCAAATATGCTTATTTTAAACCGTTCGTGTGTAATTCGCTTTAGTCGCATAGAATTTGTATTCGTAGCTTTATATTATTTTACATTATATTGTATCACTGCTTTTTTGTAGGCACATTATTGTGATATTGTAACCTTACAGTATTTTAGTAATAAATAATTTGTGTGGAGCAAAATTGTTTTATTACCCAAGTTCAAAAGGAGTTTTTTAAAAACAATATGCTGCAAATTTTTGCAGAAAAATATACATACCTAAAAAACAGAACTGGAAAATTATTTTTTTTTTAATATAAAATTCTCTGTTGGTTTAATTGCTCTAAGCTTTAAATCGATTGAATATGTTAGTTTTATTTATTTATTTTTAGTCTTTAATTCATAGCAAAATATAATCTGTATATCACGACCTCATAGATTATTAATTTCATTCATGTTTGCTTTCAAAATTCTCGTAATAACACACAATGACTCTAATAAAAGCAATATTACGGGCTCAACCTAAACCCGAAAAGAAGTACTATTCCCCCCCTCCAGAAGTTACAGGTGTAAAAATTAGTAAGAAGAAAAAAGCTAAAGTAAATAATTTAACCTAATAATATTATATACGCGAAAGTATGTAGTAAGTACGTGAGAACTGAACAGATTTTGTTGATATTTGCCTGTTATGTAGCTTATACTATACTAGAACACACATATTATAGAAATACTTGCTATAGTTTATATGTAAAATATGAATATAATATGAAAATAATATTGTGAATGCTTAAAGAAAATCTATATAATATAAATGAAAATTATCTTACGATTTTTCTTAGCAGAAATTATCATTCATTTAGTAGGTTAGTCGTTTTTAAGACGGTCTTTCATTCACTTATTTAAAACCAAGAAGCTTATATCTAATACACTGGAGATTTCAGTATGAACATTAACTTGTAACAAGAAAATATGACCTTGAATGACGCCCGTATACTTTTTTGTCAAGTTAGGTGTGAAAAGGATAAAAAAACATCATCATTTCATACTGAAATCTCCAGTGTATTAGATATAAGCTTCTTGTTTAAAACAGATTACTATAGCGCTCGCCAAACTTCTTGGCAACAAAGTAACGTGGTGGGGGAAGCTTGCGCATATAAAAATGTACTAAAAACTTGATGCGCAAACTTCCCCCACCACGTTACGTTGAGGCCAAGAAGTTTGGCGGGCGCTATACTATCTCGCTCGCTAGAGTCAGGCAATTGCCTACTATATTACCATTCTGGAGTGTACACGTATCTAAAAATTCAAAAATATCTTAGTTTGTAGTACCTGTCTGCCTTTTAAGCCTGTCTGTATGTAACCGATTCCATAATACACGATTTTCACCCACTTTTGACGTGCTGATTTAAATCAAACTTTAAACACTTTTCAAGCATCAATGACTATATACAATAATTTCATTAATTTATCTTTTTAAAGTGTGTTTTTTTTAACTCAATTGTTTTAATAGAAACATCAAGCAATAGGTTCAAAGGTAGATTCTTCTTCGCCCATATATTTGGCCAATCGAATGGTAAGAGATCTACCAGGATGGGTGAATAATGCTCGTGATTTGTATTATGAGAATGTTAAGCTGGTTATGGCTATAAAGGCGGCGCATTTTAAGGTAAGTATTTTGTATGTTGTATTTGATATGTTTAAAAAAATTGGTTGTCGGTTTACTGACGATAGTTGAACGTGACAACGTCCGATTGTGCTTCTTTGTCGCTCGTTCCGCGCTCTCGCTTGCACTTCAAGCCTTACATGGAACGCCTCAGAGCGAGGTAACGCCGCATGAGTCATGTTTTTTCGTGCGTGCAGCCGGCTCTATCGAATTATAAGACACTCTTATAAAGTCAATTGTCACGTCAAAAAGAGTGGGAAGAAAAAATACAGAAAAAAAAAACTATTTGATATTTTTTCTAGAGTTTGTATTGTATTAAGTTAAATCAGTGAGCTGGACAACAAAAACTGGAATATTAAAGATTTCGAATACAAAATTTTTGAATTGAACACTTTTTTTTTTAATTTTTTCGCAGTTTATGCCCGCAACTTCGCTCGCATAGTCAAAGGAAAATGCGCATAGTTTCCGTTGTCTCAAGCTACCAAATTTCATCCAAATCGGTTCAGTGGTTGTGGCGTGTTGAAGAGCACATAGACAGAGTTACTTTCACATTTATAATGTTTGGATTTCATTCTTTTATATGTATCAACCATACTATAATAATGATAAGGTCTATATTTCAATGATCGTAGGGTAAAATCGACAGTCGTTGGACTCGACTACCACCACCGTGTAAGCAATATTACGAACAAAGATTGTACACATACAAACGAATATGTAGGGAAAATAAAAAATTATACAAGCTAATTAAAAGTACTGTAAGTATCTCCAAGCGTTAATATTATTTTTAAGTCACAATTGCCTATCAAAAGGTCGTCAAAAATGCTGTATAAAACATTCATTCAAATTATCGTGGCAGTAAAGTTTAAAGTTCAGATTATATCGCTTACTAGCTGCTCCGCGCGGTTTCACCCCCGTGGCTCCACTCCTGTTGCCTGTAGCGTGATGAAATATAGCCTATAACCTTCCTCGATAAATGGGCTATCTAACACCGAAACAATTTTTCAAATCGGACCAGTAGTTCCCGAGATTAGTGCGTTCAAACAAACATACAAACAAACAAACTCTTCAGCTTTATAATATTAGTATAGATTAAAACTCAGAAATTGTCCGAATCAAAACTCTGCCCAAACGACGCTTTGGCAGTTTTGTATCGTCTCACTCTAGTTGTTGATTTTATGTAAATAGTTTTATTTCAGCCACCACGTCTAGAAACTTCATCGTCTTTAAACAAAGAATGGTTTAACACTAAACTGAGAATAATGCACATGTCACGAAGCGAATTTATATTGTTTCCACTCAAAATAGAGGAAATAATAGAAGACCCAGTGTTCATACCTCCACCGGGCGTCAAGAGACCAAGGTTTGCTTTCTATAGACAAACGCGTAGCAAAAATAAGGAGTAATAATCATCAGAAGAACGTTTTAAAACACAAAAATTATAATATGTACTTACAGTTGAATTAAGAACCTCCTCCTCCTTTTTTAAAGCCGGTAGAAAATATATTTCGCAGATCATTTTTTTCACAAAATAATAAATTTAACATATAATAATTGCCCATAATTGCAAAGTGTGCAAATAACTTGAAAATGGTATCTAATGTCGCGGCCACACTATGCTCCTCGCGCTGCTCATCGCTCTGCTCATCGCGCTGCTGTTATTCGCCGCGACCGCGACATTGCCCTCTCTGGCCACACACTGCTCTACTCGCGCAATTAATCGCGACGCTCCTCACTTGTCTTGTTAATTAAAAGTCAATTTACATGAATAAAAATAATATTTATTTATCAGAGTGTACATAACATTAAAAATCCGTGGTGCCGCTGTTATGGGTACGATGGCAGCAGAGCTTTTCACTGACGTATGTCCGAACACTTGCAAATTATTCCTGGATCTTCTCGATGGTGACGGCGTTGGATATGGCTATGTTGGTACACGGTTCTTTAGGTATGTATGTCTGGATACCTATAGTTAAGACTATTAGTTATAAACGTGGGAGTTTGTAAGGATAAATGAAGAATACAAAAATGAGCCGATATAGTTATGTTTGGGATAGAGATTGATTATTTATACACTACTTTTTATCAGCCAGGTGAAGTTAATTCTTAGTTAATTAGTTAAATTATTAATTATGATTTATTTCTACATTTTTGTGTGTCGCATTGTTCCCCGCAAGGGAATCCATTTGCATTAAAATGTTGCTGATGTTTTTTTTAACAATTTAGTTATGCACGTCCCTCGATTATTACTATTTTTTACCTTAAAAATTAACATATATTTCCATACAAAACCTTTTTGAAACGACTCCGTGTTAACAAAACAAAAATAACGTCACACGTCACCAAAATGACGTCAAATTATGATAAAATTAATCTTGTGTCTAATAGCTTTTTTTACTAGCATATTTCTATTCCTTTTACTGATTTTAATTAAAGTAATCGATCTAGAAGAGATCACCACAGATGCTGGTGTCGGATACCGGGTTAAATGGTCAAAATGATGTCTTCGTTAAGATCGTCAGTCCAGAAGGACAGGTGTTCAGTGCTTACTTTCCAGACGATACGTTAATAGAAGAAGTGAAAAACAGATCAATTGATTATTTCTATCCAAACGGAGAGAACAGTTCGAGCCGGTTTAAGATTGTACGCGTATCCGATACGACAACCCTCCACGATTTTCTCACTATATCCCAAGAACAAGTGGCCATGTTTGACGAGTTACTGCTTATAGAGCGTCGTACGCCAGATGCTGGTGCTCTATGGGATTTGGGGTCGGTTAGAGCGCCACAGCCCAGTGCTATAGCGGCTGCTACAGCCTCTCTACCTTCCCCACAAAACGCAGTTAGACAGCCAAATTTACAATCATTATTATCGACCAATGAATTGTCGTTTGAACTGCGGAAGATTCTGATATCTTTAATCGAAGCTGGAGCTCGATTAGCTGCAGCAGGGCGGAATTACGAGCTAACATTAGCACAGCTATCAGCAGCGTTAGACGAACCGCAGAGGAACCAGCAGTTCACGGTCCAAGTGATCACGCCAGAAGAAATAGCAGCCAGATTAAACGCTACAGAAGAGAACACTGCATCGGTTTCATCTACAAGTGGAGACGATTCGTACAAACGAGCTGAGCATTTGCAGCGGTTTTTAGAAAAGTTTCGTGCGTGGAGAGCGAAGATAATCGAACCGCCGAACCCAGAAGCGCTTGTAACGTTGAAAAATCTTGGGTTTTCGCTAGAAGATTCGGAGGCGGCGCTACGTTATACTGGGAGTAATGTACCAGCTGCTGCGTCATGGTTGATTGGAGAGCGAGGGTCCAGTGTTTTCGAGCTTATCAATGGATTACCAGATGGTTATATCCTGGAGACGTTGTTGAAGCAGCCCCAAATACAAAGGGGTTTGCTAAATACGAGGATGTTGATTGCGTTCATAGCGATGGTCGGGCAGACGGGTAGTGCCTCTCTATGGCTGAACTCTCCTCATGGAAGCCCGTTACTTTCGCAGATATCAAGGACGTATCATTCTGAGAAATATTGCCTCGCTGTGAACCAGTTTTCTGAAGAGAAACGGGAGCAAATGCCGTCGACTTCGCGGCAGAGATAGGTTTTGTTTTTAGGCAGTTTTAATAATGGTGGTTTTAATAAAGACTTTTTGGTGTGTTTAAGTACTTTATTTTATTTTTATGAAGCCAAAAAAATGCCCAATATATTTCATAATATCCTATTACCTAACTATGTATTATCCTGTATTGGCAGTTACTTTTGCGCAGCAATGCGGATTTAATAGTAGTACATTGCATTTATTGTTAAAAATATAGATTACTTATATGACAATCAAAACGACATACCTAAACTAAAAAAATTAAACCACAATTATCTAATACTAGCGGTCCGCCCCGGCTTCGCCCGTGGTACCTACATGTTTTATAGCCTTTACTCGTTGATAATGTAGCTTCGAATGGTGAAAGAATTTTTAAAATCGGTCCAGTAGTTTATGAGCCTATATTCATTACAATCAAACAAACAAACAAAGTTTTCCTCTTTATAATATTAGTGTAGATGATATACATAATAGATAATACATATTATTGTTTCCACTGATATGCATATTCAAAAAGATAAATTTGTAGAAAAGTCCCCAATTTATTCTGGAGTGGTGGAGATGTGGTTCACAATAACGGGTTTGGTTGCTACGCACAGAAGGGCAGATTCCAACCTATCGGGGCTGAAAACTATCATTTTTCCCATTCAATGCCAGGTAAATGTATTTCCCTAAAACGAATTTGTTTATTAAGCTATTGCATAGCTTCTATCGCGGGCCTTGAGCGCGGGGACCGAATCGAGAAATTTAGTAACGAAAAACCTCACGCTCCCCACTCCGACGGGCACGGTGTGACGGAGGTGTGGCTTGAAGGCATAGCATGCAATAGCTTTACCGCGGCAGTCCCCATGTGCCACACGTCTTTTTTATATTATTATTTATCGATCCTGCTTAATAATATACATAATAGGAAAGGGTGTTTTTCTTTCTTTCACGTCGCAACGAAGAGATTGTATGATATTATGATTTAATTATCTAGATATAGACGTGGGGCAACATAGTACAGCTCATTCCCATCGGAAATTAGGTATTCTGACTATGAAGTCGAAGTTAAAAGCTTGTTAATTTTAATGTAATTTTATGTTTGTCCTTCTTATTTTGTTTTCGGTTAACATGCTACCAAAGCTAAACTTCTCTAGGTGGTCTTTCTGTGATATAAGAAGTTACGTGTTCTTGAGATTTTCTGTGGCCAAACGTATTCTGAATCTTCACATTAAACGAATCTTATATTACAGGATTATTATCAATGCGAGTAACAAGAAACGATGAGATGTGCGGTATTTTCAATATAACGTTTAAATCAATACCAAAATTTGATTTGCAAACAATGATATTATATATAGAAACAAGAGGTAGATACGTCATCAACGCACCAAAACTGATTCCGTGAATTGGTCCTATTTGGGACCAATGCAATCAGTCAGATTGTCACCAGTCCCAGTGAGCGTATATGCCGATAGGTACATTAAAGTTGTCGAAAATGCCTTCCTGTGTGTTCAGAAAGTGCACGTATTCGTGCAAAAAAATAAAAAAAGATAAAGGAATATCATATCACAGGAATATCATATATTTTATATTAAATTATTACAGTTTAAGAGTAAAAATAACAATTTACAATTCTTTATGAATGACACTTGCTTGACACGTGTATTGAAATAATGAAAGGGATAAAACATTGCTTCAATCACTAGTGTGACAAAGCTAGCGTACACTGTGTTCAAAGATTATCATGTAGATACGATTATTGAAAATAGAACGGTTATTTTATTAATTTCGATTTGGGTAAATACTTGATTATTTTTATATTTAAATCCACAGTTTACATCCAGTGCATATAATTAACAAATATAGCTATTTATTATATACAATGAAATCGTGATGCCAAAAATGTTTGTTTGCAATAATAAAATGATAAATAAAAATAAAATGATGTTGAATATACGTTAACATTAAAGAAAAGATTATCGCTACTGACGAAAAATGCTATTTGCTTTTCTGTAAATAGCTATTGAACATAAATTTTATTTGTGTTTTAGATAAAAAAGGCTTATACTTCATCCTTTCTTTTATTTCATCCTTTTTTTTCATCTAGGCACCACTATTATTATAATTATTATCCTACAAGTTGGAGTGATGACCTTGTACGGGTTTCGGGAACTGCCTTGAAACGAATAGCGTAAGATCGGTCCTTATGGAGTTCTATAAGGAGGATTATGCAGTATGCTCAGCAGTGGGTGTTTATCGGGTGAAATGATGATGACCGAAAACGAACACCACAGCTAGTAATAAATACTTAATATACAGTTATATCTCCAAAAAAAAATTTTTTTTTTCATTGTAATACGACATCATAATAATCATAAAATAGTAAATGAAATTGTCACATTTAGGAAACCTAACATCTATATTCTATAACATTGAACCTTCTGTGTCGTTAGTCTATGCCAATTACCATGGCAACTATTTGTTTATTTATATTTAATTGGCGAATTCTTATGACTTTTGCTTACACCTGCGCGGAAGTGACAAACTATCTTTGTCTTTTTTGTTTATATCATTTTATTAGAGCCATCTCTCTTATACAGTCTGTCAATGTAATAAATTAAGTAAAATGAAAATTGTATTTGTGTGTGCCTGACACTGCATATGAAGCATTTTTTTTGGATATATTGTGAGTATATAACGTATCTATACATAAAATATCATTGTTTGCAAAGCGTTGTTTTTGGAAGAGTAAGTACCCTGCTAGTTTTAGATGTGTTTTTAGTCACGAAGTCTCCTCTGAAAATCAGCGCAGTAACTACCTAAATACTAAATACCTACATTTTTTATTTTAAATTGGTTGCTTTGCTGACGGGGTGCCCTTTATGCTATTATTGCTGTTTTTCAGTTTTAAATATTATTTTACGAGTATATACATGGTGGCAAATAATAATTACTATTTATATTTCCAGATAATTCGTCCAAACAACACCTATGAAATGATGAAATCTCTAGGTTCTCCCCTAAATACGCAGCCCATAGTTGAAATTACATCAACTAAACGATTTGACGGCCATTGGCGGTATGGCGTAAGGAACACAAATCTAGCTTCTGTAAGAAATCAAATAATGTGATAATAAAGTGTATGCAAAATATTCAGTTTTTCATTAAAACCCTATGTAGTTAGTTACCCTGCTTTTATGAAATTCATTTTTGAAAAGTTCCATGAAAAATCCAAGATTTAAGTAAGAAAAAGTACCTATTTTAAAACAATAATTAGGTATTATTGGTTACTATACCTACAACCTACCTACTAATATACCTATACCTAGGGTTTCCGAGTTCTGTGGATGCAAATATTCTTAAATTTTATGGGTCTCCAGATTCTAGACTTATAAATAGAAAAGACAATCAATACAATGTTTCGATATCTGAATACTGAGATCTTTTAGGTTAAGTTCAAGCTTACTATTCTCATAATCACGCTCAAAAATTGTCTGAAGCATATCGCTGAGTTTTTTAATGAGCGAATGTTGTTACTTATGATGTTAGCCATCTTGTCCTGCGAGGTTGCTCGTTTTTACAAGTAACCCTGTATGTGTGCGTCCACACATTCAGCGCGGTGGCGGCGGCCTAGGCGGGCGCGACGAGCGGGCGCTCGCGGTGGCCACACCGACGCGCGAGCTCAAGTAGCGGTTCGACGTTTTTCGGGTGTTGCAAACTTTGGACGATTTGCTATTTTTACTGGACAGTCCTATTTTGAGATGAGATCATTATAGAAGTTGTACACGAAATAAATAAAACAGAGGAATAACGGGTGAATCTTATATGAAGAATTGAGATTATACCCTACAAAATTACTGTGGTGTATATAAGTGTTTTAGATTGAATCGCACTTATAAATAAAGAAGTTTCACTTCAACAATTAAGTATTTACCGCTATTTTACGAAAAACAATAAAGGATATAATATAAGAAGTCGAGCGACAAGACCGAACTGGTTTGATACCCCCGCCGTCCGCGCATTGGGTCGCTTGCTGACTAGGCCCGTAGTGTGGCCAGAACGCGCGGATAGGAGAGTTTGAAAACTACGCGCGCTGGCTCGCTCATTACCGTCGCACTAGGCTTCCGCCATAGTCATGTCAATGTGGACGCAAAGGCGCGTTTCATACGTTTGATATTTCGCGCCCGCCGTCGCAACCGCGCTAGGCTCGCAGTGTGGACCTGCACTATAACTTTGATCATTACTGCCCTGAAGTAAAGTGTCAATTTTTTCGGACAATTCAACAAGTCTATTATCGACATTGTCCTCAACAATATTCAAAAACGCACCTTTCGCATGTGACACTTCGATGCTACTCGGGAAAAAATTGTTATTTGATTTTGAATTTTATTTTAATGAGTGCAATGTCGATAATAGTTTGACAATGAAAAATGCTATGCACTGCGCTCCACCATATCTGCGCCGGCCCTTCGTAAAGTACAGGACATCGCCAAAAAGGAGTAAAATAAAACAAACAACTTATTTCACACATTTATTCAACAATGTAAATTATATAAAAGAAATAACTTAAACAATTATATTTAATGCCTCTTGCCATTTTTCCGAAATACCATTTATATAAAAAATCCTATTAAAATACCTAATATTTATGACACGTAAAGCTGTAGCAATATTATAAAACTAGCTTCCGCCCGCGGCTTCGCCCGCGTGGTGTTTTGATAAAAGGTAGCCTATTTCGCAGGGTCTAAAGATTGTCTGTGTCAAATTTCATCAAAATCGGTTGAGAGGTTTAAGCGGGAAAGCGTAACAGACACACAGACAGAGTAACTTTCGCATTTATAATATTATAAGTAGGGATTATATTATGAAGGTAAACAAACTTATACTATTATAAGTTTGTTGGTTTGACTGCGCTAATCTCAGTAACTACTGGATCGATTTCAAAATTTATTTAAATGTTTGATATTATGTACAAGATCCCGGACCGCTAGTTATTCAATATCTTAAAAAATGTTTGTATGTAGAAACTTTAAGCGTTAAGAAAGAGAGATAACATCACAGTATTTTGTCTCTTTCCAAACTAACCAACACATCTTTAAAATCCTACAAATCCTACTAATATTATAAATGCGAAAGTTTGTGAGGATGTGTGTGTGTGTTTGTTACTCTTTCACGCAAATACTACTGAACCGATTACAATGAAATTTAGCACACATATAGAAGGTAACTTGGATTAACACATAGGATAGCTTTTATCCCGGAAATCCCGCAGAACGGGAACTATGCGGGTTTTTCTTTGCGGGCGAAACCGGGGCGGACTGCTAGTTTTTATATACATATTATTAAAAAGACTAGGCTAGTCTATATAATACAAATAATTCGCCCAATGTCGCGAAGCGTAAAAATATATTTATTATTTATTAATATTTAAATTTAAACATTTTCTAGTAGCGTAGTTTCTTATATATGAGTATGAATTTGCGTGTTAGAATTTTTGAAGTTTAACTTTGAGTTTGAGTATGAGTTTGAGTGTGACTTTTAGTTTGAGTTTGAGTATGAATTAAAATAAATTTGCGTGTTACAATATTTGAGTTTGAGTATGAATTTGAGTTTAAGTTAACTACAGCTTCACGCTTCAGTCTTGTTGAGTGTAGAAACTAATGACATTTTAGTGTATTTAATATCGTGAGTCCGCATAAATCTTCATCTCTCATCTTGCGTTTGAGAAATTTGAATAATTTCCTGTAACAAAAAATATCTTTTTTAAAAATATTATGGGGAAAAAGATGCTTCTATTCTTAAAATTTAAAAGATTATTTTTCCGAATCTATACTTATACTAGCGGTCCGCCCTGGCTTCGCCCGTGGTACATAATATTTACGTTTTCTCTACATAAGAACCATCCTCGTACTTCAAGGAATATAATAAAAAAAGAATTATCGAAATCGGTTCAGCCGTTCTCGATGTAAAGGACGAGTACACGCAGGCGGTAACGGGGCTCCCCGCGCAGCGGCTCCACGTGTATGAGGCGGAATATTAACGCTGCACGTGGCAGAGAGGCGCACCGCGGTTTCGACGAGGCGCACCGCGGTTTCGCCTATCGCGCTGTACTCAGTACGCCACGTGCATTGCGTTTACACGTGGAGGAGGCGTGGCCTAGGCGGCAAATGCAAGACAGCCGCCGCCGCTTTTGGATGCCGCCGCCGCTTTGAGTCTCGCCGCCTTTTGGATGCCGCCGCCGCTTTGTGCCTCGCCGCCGGGCGGCCGCTTTGAATCCCCCCGCCGGCGACGCATATAAATAGCCCGAATTCTCAAATGGAGTTCAGTTCGAGCAAGTGCTTACTCCAGACCAGTAGCGAATAAGTACTAATAGTGATCAGTTAGAGCAAGTCCTTATTACAGACAAGTAGTTAATAAGTAATAGTGATTAGGATTATAAATTGTAATTGTAAAGAGAAAATATATGTACTTATGTATGTCGAAGGAAGGGTTTTATTTCGACCACGAACCCCAAAAATTATACAGTCCACAACAACGTGTGGTCCTTCGATCGCCGGATAACAAGGTGTGACCCTACGATCGCCGAATAACAACGTGTGATCCAACGAGCGCCGGATACTTCAAGAAAGAAACGCTGCACGTGGAAGACCAGATCCTGCCGAAGAGAGGTACGCATCGGCAACGAGCTCACCTTCGAGGGACGAATATCGGCAAACCGGTAACGTTGGTACTAGCCTGCTGGTGTTTTTGATCGTCACCAGGCGAGTCAGGTACCTACCGACGGGGCCGCGCTGTTGGTACTAGTCCAATAAGGTGAGTCGTAAGGTTTTTTACGGGCAGACACGGGCCGCCAGTGGTGACCTAGTGGTACGCGCCGGGAATCAGGGGTGCTGGTCAGCGGAACGAGTCTGCCAGTATAAGCCTGCGGTGCGTCACCTCTTTAGGCATGGTGGTAACCCGCAGCCAGGGTGACGCTGTGGAAGTTGAAGACCGGAGCCAGGAGACAGAGCGTGTGCGGCAAGAACGAATGCGGCGGCTGGTGCTGGACCCGTTAGCATCGCCGTCTGACGCACGCTTGACGTCAGCCACAGAAACAATGGAGATCCCGCCGCAACCGCGACGGCATTCGCCAGCGAGATCCGCTAGATCGGTGCGGTCGTCGGCGAGTACGGCGCGGCGGATTAAGGCGGCGGAATTAGAAGCGGCAGAGCAACTCGCCGCTTTACAGAGAAAAGAACTACAAATTGAGAAAGAACTAATAAATAAACGCTTACAGTTCGAGGTGTCCGCCATACAGGAAGACGAGGGCCTGCCGGAAGATGCCGTCACCGCGACAGAAGAACGAAACAAGGTGGACGAGTGGCTCCAGTCACATCCTGTGCCGAAGGATGACGGACACCAGCGATCCGAACAAAGAAGAGGAAGATCGCCGACGCCGACCAGACGAACAGGAATAGAGCAGCTGGCGGCGTCCCTGGAGAAGATGGCGCGACCGCGCCTACGCCATGCGGACCTTCCTATATTTTCAGGTGCGATCGAAGAGTGGCTGCCGTTCCGAGCAGCCTACCGGGACACAAGCAGCATGTACCAAGTGTCCGACGCAGAAAACATCCAGCGGCTGCGTACATGCCTGAAGGGGGAAGCAAGGGACGCCGTGGCAGCGCTGCTTCACACTGCTTCATCACCTGAAGCAGTCATGAAAACCTTGGAGCAGTGCTTCGGGAGGCCCGAGATAATTATCGACAGGGCCATGGAGGACCTGAGGAAGCTGCCGCGACCTGGAGCAGCGGCCAAGGACATCAACAGTTTCGCTGTGAAGGTACAGAACGTGGTATGCATACTTCAAACCATAGATAGGAAAGGGTATTTATACAACCCTATGCTAGCAAGGGAGATATTGGACAAACTAAGTCCGCACCTGCGGTCCAGATGGTGCGACTATGCATATTCACAGGAAGGAACGGCAGATCCGGAAATTGTGGTGCTGTCCCGCTTCCTGATGAGAGAGGCGGACCAGGCGCTCCGCTATACATACGCGCCGACGAGCAGCACTGCGCCAGCGCGCAGAGACACCATGGCAGCAGCGGCAGCAGCGGCAGTGCGACCTGCTCCACCAAGAAGGAAGTCGGCAGTATACGCCATAGTTTCCAGCAGTGGTGATGAAGAGGAGAAGAAAGAAGAGAAGAAAGAAGAGAAGAAAGAAGACTTCTGCCTGTGCTGCGGGCGCGACCACACCATGGTTGCCTGCCCGCGCTACGCCAAGCTGTCGGTGGATGAGCGGTGGGCGCTGGTGAGGGAAAAGGGCGCCTGCTTCAAGTGCGCCACGAAGAGACATCGGCGCATCTACTGTCGAGCGAAACCATGCGGCGTGAACCAGTGCCACCGCCCGCATCATTCATCACTGCACGACGTAAGAAGAGAAGAGCCTGCTGCGTCGACCGAAGAAACCGTCATGGCGGTTGCTGACCGCGCAACCGCACCGCCCCGCGCCGTCCTGCTGAAGATGTGTCCAGTCACCGTCGTCGGCCCACGGGGGGAGGTATCGACGCACGCACTGCTTGACGAGGGCTCCACCATCACCCTCATTGATGAGGACCTGGCGCGACAGATCGGCGCCGAAGGTCCCGCCACGCCGCTCCGCATCCACGGGGCGAACATGGAGCAGATTGAAGAAGGAAGTCGGCTGGTGACGGTGCAGCTGCGGGGGCAGAGCGACGGGACACTACACGACCTGCGCGCCCGCACGATGAAGAGGCTACAGTTGCATCAGCAGTCCATCCCGGGTTCCCTGCTTCGGTACAGACACCTGCGCGACATACCGGAACATGAGGTATGTTACGAACAAGCACGCGCGGGTGTCCTGGTGGGTACCGACCACTGGGAGCATATCGTGACAAGAGAACTTCGGACGGGCGGCGCAGACGAACCTGCCGCCTCCAAGACAAATCTCGGCTGGGTGATACATGGGACAACGCCGCGTCGAATGATCGTCGAAAGGGACTGCGTGCTTCACGTCCGAGAACAGCAGCAAGCGGACCTACGGCTGCACAACCTGGTGGAAGAACACTTCAAGATAGAATCATTGAACATAGCCAGTAGACCGCGCATTGGTGAAGCCGACCGACGAGCGACGTCAATCGTCGAGATGACTACGAAGAAGACGCCGGGCGGGTATGAAATCGGCCTGCCATGGAAAAGAGATAATGTCCGCATGCCGCCGAGCTACAATGCCGCGCTGCGGAGACTTCTGAAGATTGAAGCCAAGATGGACGCCGCGCCGGAATTCGCAGCCGAGTACACCAAGCAGATGAACAACTTATTTGAGAAAAGGTATGCGGTTCCATGCGATGGCAGTGAAGGCGAGAGCAGCGTGTGCTGGTACCTGCCGCATTTCGCTGTGACCAATCCCAACAAGCCAGGGAAGCAGCGATTGGTTTTCGATGCGGCAGCTAAAAGCCACGGGACTTGTTTAAAGGACGAACCGATACCTGAAGAAGAGGGCGAGCAGTTTGCGGGCTGGCTGGCGCAGCTGGAAGCGGTCGGCGCGCTACGTTTTCCGCGATGCTACGCAACGGACAACGTCGAAGACATCGAGCTGCACGTGCTATGCGACGCCAGTGAACAAGCGTATGCAGCCGTGGCGTACTGGCGTATGCGGCGAACGGACGGCAGCGTGCAAGTTAAACTCTTCTCGGCGAAAGCAAAGGTGGCACCACGGCGCGCGCAGACAATCCCGCGCCTAGAGCTGCAGGCGGCGGTGATCGGCGCCAGACTCGCCGATCAGATAAGAAGAGAGCACAGGTATGACATATCTCGTACTTGGTTTTGGACAGACTCATCGACGGTGGTGCACTGGGTGCGCAACGATGCAAAGAGATACACGCCGTTCGTCGCGCATCGCCTCGGTGAGATTGGAGAACTAACACAAAGGGAAGAGTGGCGGTGGCTGCCGACTCATGAAAACGTTGCCGACGACGCCACCCGCCTAAGTTTCACCACGGGACATGATCGATGGTTCCAGGGTCCAGAATTCCTGACAAAGACGGAGGACCAGTGGCCCACGGAGAAGGAACTACGAGAAACTACGGACGAGGCCGATGTACTGCATGTAAGCGAGCTGCCACGGAAGATGGAATGGCTGCCGGATCCAGAGCGCTTCTCCAAATTCCGCACACTGGTGGGAGCAACAGCAAGGGTGCTCGCATTCATTGACATACGCATCAGACACACGGCGACGAGACTAGAATGTCGCCACCTGGAGCAAGCCGAACGACTGCTGGTGCAGCGCGCACAGAACGACAGCTTTGGAGAAGACATAAAGCGAATCAAGGACGCGCGCCCCATCAGCAGATCCAGTAGACTGTACAAATTGGACCCGGTAATGGAAGACGGCGTGCTGAGAGTAAGGGGCCGCATAAACGCAGCCACGGCACCCGACACAATGAAGAAGCCGGTAATCCTCGACGGCCGGCACAGAATAACCAGACTAATAGTGTTACAGGAACATTGTGCCGCCGGACACGCCAACCGCGAGCGCGTCACCAACGACCTGAGGCAGCGCTACTGGGTCATCCACCTGCGGCCTACAGTGCGCGCTGTGGAGAAGAACTGCGCGCTGTGCCGAGTACGCCGAGCCATGCCGCAGGTCCCAGCCAAAGGGGACTTGCCGCGCGCTCGCCTCGACCCGTTCCACCGACCCTTCACCAACTGCGGGGTCGACTACTTCGGGCCAATGATGGTCAAGATCGGACGAAGAAGAGAGAAGAGATGGGGCGCGCTGTTCACATGCCTGACATCGCGAGCCGTGCACCTGGAGCTCGTCGCATCTCTGTCAACGGACTCAGCCATCATGGCGCTGAGAAGGATGGCAGCTCGCAGAGGGTGGCCTCGTCTGATGTACTCAGACAACGGTACAAACTTCAGGGGCGCCGATCAAGAACTGAAGAAGGCGTACAACGAGTGGGCGCCGGCGCTACAAGAAGAAGCGCTGCGCCACCGGATGGAGTGGCGCTACATACCGCCGGGTGCGCCGCATCAAGGCGGTGCATGGGAGCGGCTGGTGCGGTCGGTGAAAACCGCGCTCGGCGCGACACTACGGGAGAAGGCGCCGACAGAAGAGGTGCTGCGGACTCTACTCACCGAGGCGGAGTTCGCGGTGAACGCGAGGCCGCTGACTCACGTAAGCGTGAGCCCAGACGACCCCGAAGCCCTCACGCCCAACCACTTCCTGTTGGGCTCCTCAACGGGACTGCCGACGACGGGGCCGTGCGACGAAGCAGACCGACGGACCTGGCGCGCCAGCCAGGCGCTCGCCGACCACTTCTGGCGCAGATGGATCAAGGAGTACCTACCGACGCTCGTGCCACGGGGGGAGGCGCGAAAAGACACGCGACGCCTCGAGGAAGGTGACGTGGTCATCATCGTGGACCACGTCTTGCCGCGCAACACATGGCCCATGGGGGTCGTGGTGCGCGTTCACGCCGGGCCGGACGACGCTGTGCGGGTAGCCGAAGTGAAGACAAAGAGCGGGATCTTCAGACGCCCCGTCAGCAAGCTCGTCGTGATGAAGGAGGCTACGCAAGCTACGCCGGGGGGAGGACTGTAAAGGACGAGTACACGCAGGCGGTAACGGGGCTCCCCGCGCAGCGGCTCCACGTGTATGAGGCGGAATATTAACGCTGCACGTGGCAGAGAGGCGCACCGCGGTTTCGACGAGGCGCACCGCGGTTTCGCCTATCGCGCTGTACTCAGTACGCCACGTGCATTGCGTTTACACGTGGAGGAGGCGTGGCCTAGGCGGCAAATGCAAGACAGCCGCCGCCGCTTTTGGATGCCGCCGCCGCTTTGAGTCTCGCCGCCTTTTGGATGCCGCCGCCGCTTTGTGCCTCGCCGCCGGGCGGCCGCTTTGAATCCCCCCGCCGGCGACGCATATAAATAGCCCGAATTCTCAAATGGAGTTCAGTTCGAGCAAGTGCTTACTCCAGACCAGTAGCGAATAAGTACTAATAGTGATCAGTTAGAGCAAGTCCTTATTACAGACAAGTAGTTAATAAGTAATAGTGATTAGGATTATAAATTGTAATTGTAAAGAGAAAATATATGTACTTATGTATGTCGAAGGAAGGGTTTTATTTCGACCACGAACCCCAAAAATTATACAGTCCACAACACTCGAGTTATGCGCTTACCAACACATTTTGCGATTCATTTTTATATATAAGAAGATTAGAGTGTGTTTGATTATTTGAACGCGCTAATCTCGGGAACTACCGGTCCAATTTGAAAAATTCTTTCGGTGTTAGATAGCCCATTTATCGAGGAAGGTTTATCGAGGCTATACATATATCATTACAGGAAACATCGGAGCACAGCTAGTAAATAAATAATATTACAGAAGCGAAATTTTTTTAAGTGAATCTTCTTTAGGCGCGTTGAGAGTCACATTTCAAAGTCGCGTCATGGTAATACCGTCACGTCATGGAGTGAGGCGACGATTGAATCTTGTCTAAGAAGTTTCACTTCTGACACGAGTGCTTTTTAATGAAAGATCTTCCTCACATTACTATTTCTTTGAATCCAAACGACTGACTCAATATATTTTTTAAACTATTATTATAAACACTATGAATGTTGTTGTATACATATAATGGCATTCTAGCTGCACCCACACATGCTATTCAACTCTTAATATATATAAATGTCGTGTCACAATGTTTGTCCTCAATGGACTCCTAAATCACTTAACCGAATATAATAGAATTCGCACACCATGTGCAGTTCGATCCAACTTGAGAGATAGGATATGTTTTATCCCGGAAATCCCTCGGGAACGGGAACTATGCGGGTTTTTCTTTGAAAACGCGGGCGAAGCCGCGGGCGGAAAGCTAGTATAATATAGATTTAAAAGTTAACATATTTGTACAAGGTACGATGGGATTGACATCGTCCTTTTGGACAAAAATCCCTAAATAAACAAAGATTTAAAAAAAACGATCATTTATTGAAGTTAAACTTCTTTATCGGGGTTGAATATAAAATTAGTGTAACTTCTTTATCGGGGTTGAAAATAAATTTAGTGTAACATTTTTTCGTTACGCGTGACATTTTTCCGTTACGCGCCATCTTTTTATTATCCCTACCACGCGTGATTCGACGTATTTCTGTAAAGTTGCATATATAGTAAATTATTTTTGAAAAAATAAGGTCATAAAGAAGTTTCACTTCTTACGTGTGTACACTAGTACACGCACACATTTTTTATTTATTTATTTATTATCTCACCATATAGTCCTGGGCGCGTGTCCCCAGTCGTGCGGCACTGACTTGGCCACTCGCCGCAAAGTTTCCACGGGAACCATTTCGTCTGCCACTATTGTTGTTATACCTGTCACACAATAATAAGTAAATTATTTATTTGCTAATATTATAAAGCTGCAGAGTTTGTTTGTTTGAACGCGATAATCTCGGGAACTACTGGTCCGATTTGAAAAATTCTTTCGGTGTTAGATAGCTCATTTATCGAAGAAGGCTATATCACGCTAAGACCATCAGGAGCGGAGCACTGCGGGTAAAACCGCGAAGCACAGCTAGTTTAAACTAAATTTCAAACTAGTATAAACATTATTAATTAAATATATACGTCCTTACAAATACTTGCATCACTACATAGTATAAAACAAAGTCGCTTTCTCTGTCCCTATGTCCCTTTGTATGCTTAAATCTTTCAAACCACGCAACGGATTTTGATACCGTTTTTTTAAATAGATAGACTGATTCAAGAGGAAGGCTTTAGTATATAATTTACAAAGCGGGCGAAGCCGCGGGCGGGAAGCTAGTGAATAATAAAAAAAAGTTTAATGACATAAAAAAGGTGATCCACTGACTACCAAACTAGTTAAACACTGTATTGCTTCTCCCTTAATAATAACATTGGTCGCGCCAATATAAAAAATATACGTAAATATATTCTCGATATGAAAGTGGACTGTATTTAGATCTACGCGGTGTTAGCAAAGAGGGATAGACGGGATCATACGGCACGTACCTCGTCGGAGGGAGTAGCGTCCAGAACACACGCGCCGCCACGCGGTCAGGGTCCTCCAGCTCGCGGCGGGCAAGAACGGCGTCCAGTCCCACACTCCACACAAACACACACGCGGCGGTGAGCGCGACCAAGGGCCGGGGCACGGGATACCCCGGTGGTGTTACAAGGGCACAATGCCTGATGATCTAGAGAGCCTCGTGGAAGCTCTCCGGCGGTGGCCGAGTCCCGAACCTCGCGAAGGCACGGAGCGAACCCGACTGACAGCAGCGACAAGCACGTCGCGTTCACGTCTTATTGGACGTGTCACGTGGTTAGTGACCACGC
This sequence comes from Colias philodice, assembly GCF_061535455.1. Lineage (NCBI taxonomy): Eukaryota > Metazoa > Arthropoda > Insecta > Lepidoptera > Pieridae > Colias > Colias philodice. Next base: position 4,789,456 of record NC_143114.1, on the reverse strand, counting down.
GATGATTGGTTGTGCTCGTATGTAGGGAAGGATGAAGGAACACACCACAAACAATAAACGTTTAATTTCTACATTTACTATTTTAATTATATTGGCGTTACCATATCCACCCGCCCTAAATGGGTCACCATTTAAAACCAATCATAAGATACAGCGAAAAACTATGACTCTAGGATCGCATAATGCGCGCGGGTTGATAAAAGTCCTAAGAGCCACGGCGGTAATATAAATAACAAGTTCTATGGCTCTAGGAGCGCAAAATGCGAGCGGGATAATAAAAAAATCCTAAAAGTCACGGCGGAAATATAACTAACAAATTCTATGACTCTAGGATCGCGTAATGCGAGCGGGGTATATAAATTCCTAAAGTCACGGCGGTATTACAACTAACAAATTCTATGACTCTAGGATCGCGTAAAGCGAGCGGGGTATAAAAAATTCCTAAAGTCACGGCGGTATTATAACTAAGAAATTATAAACGAAAGCGGTGCAAAAACTTAAAATTAAACTTAACTAACTGCGGTAATATACTAATGCGATATAACTATTGTCTTGGAAGCGGACATAAACGAACGACCGGGCGAAGGTAAGTTCCCTTGGCGGTTCTAACTGTACAAACGCGCGCGACGTCGTCCTTTGAAGGATGTACTTTCTCTACGACGGCTAAAGGCCAGGTTAGGGGCGGTGTATTATCATTTATCACAACCACGACCGTTCCAGGAGTAATAGGTGTGGAAAGCGTATTCCATTTCTGCCTAACCTGCAGACCGTGTAAGTATTCTAATCTCCAACGTTTCCAAAACGACTGGACTAACTTGTCCAGTAGCGAATGCCTATCAAGTAAACTGACGTGATCAGATTTGACTTGCGGCGCGGGTAAAGCTAATAAAAGCGCGGTTATTAAAATAACACGAAACAAATGTGTTATAATATTCATATATTTAATATGATAATAATCAATGATCATGATAATTATGTGATCATTGTGCGGTGATATCACTGGATGCTTATGTGCACATTCCAGGGCGGTATCGCTTAGACGTCCGATGAGGATAAGTCTGTTGCGAATAAAAGGCCTCAAGCGGTTGAGAGCCTGCGAATAAAATTTATAAAAGAGTATATTATAATACTCCTCTGCAAAATATTTATTTTGCAGGGCGGGAATAATTTTATTCTCAGCGAAATTAGGTTCCTCTACGGTCATCATAACACCGCGGCGGGGTAATAATATAAGGAACCTATAAATATAAAATACACGACGCGCCGAGACGCGAAGGGCGGTATCGTATAAAGCGCAATGCTTTATAGGCGGGCACACAGTGTGCGCTAATAATTTTCGTTCGGGAATGTCTGCAATAGACTCACCATCGAGACTCCTAGGAGGCCAATCAGATGGGTCCGAACGAGCCCACTGGGGTCCTTGGAACCACAGAGGGTGCGAGACGAGATTTTGTGGCATAATGCCACGCGAAAGAACATCAGCGGGAATTTCAATACCAGAAACATGGTAGAAATTATCTGATGGGATGTTATACACGACTGTGGGAGCAACGAAGCCCATCATGTCCCACAGACGGGCGGCAATTGACAAGATGGAGTGCTTAGTGCACATCACATCGGCGGGAGCGGTAATTTTAAAATAAAAACAATCATCAACGGTAGACCAATGCAGACCAAGTAATTTATGTTGCACGGTCTTATCAAACTCCACCGCGGAGGGTAAAAGTTTGTGCGAAGCGGGAAGATTATCTAACACATTTTTGCTATTACTATTCCATTTAATAAGATCCCACTGAGCTCCCTTAAACAAATCGATGAGCTGCTGCGAAACTGCTTCACATTCCGTGGGAATAGAGGAGGCGATATCATCCATATACAACGAGGAAGACGCAATGCCACTCGCGAGCGGATATTTCGCGCCGTCATCTTCTACGAGCTGTCTTACCGTGCGCAGTGCATGATAAGGACTAGACTTGATGCCGAAGCAAACTCGATTAAATTGATAAAGAAGCAGCGGATCCTGCGGGCTGAAACGATATAAAAAACATTGAAAACGACGATCAAACTCACGCACGAATATCTGCAGAAACTGTTGGCGGCAATCGGCGGTCATGGCAATCGCGTGGAGACGAAAACCTAAAATTATTGTAAACAAATTGCCTTGTGAATTCGGCCCAACATGCAGAAGGTCATTCAACGAACGCTGGCTTCCAGAAGTTGGCATGCTAGCATCTAAAACCATGCGCAGCTTAGTCGACGATTTATCCTCGCGCAGAACAGCGTGATGCGGTATAATATAAATAGGTGTAGGGTCACGCGGATCATACGGAGGCGCGGGTGAAATATAATTTGTCGTTAGATAATCTTTTATGACGTCATCATATGCCAACCTTAATTTAGGTGAAGCTTGAAGCTTTCTTTCGAGGCACATGAAACGTTTTGCGGGCAATATTAAATGAGTCACCGAGAGTGTAGAAATCATCCTTAAATGGAAGCGAAACAATATATCTACCACTCACGGGGTCGCGGGTTGTAGTTAATTTATAATATTCTTCACATTCAACATCATCGGGATGTTGAACGGGCGGTGCGGTAGGAAGCTCCTCGAGCTCCCAGAAACGCCTGACTAATGAGTCAATAGCGGCGGTCTCTTGAACGTGACAACACGTCAAGGGCGGTTTATGTATGTTAGGTATGGTGGGTACTGAACCCATTATTACATAGCCTAACACCGTGCGCAATGCAGCGGGCGCCGACGAGTCACGAGATGCATGAACTACGTCGGGGAGAAGCAGATGAGGGAACAGAGAAGCACCGATTAATAAATCGATTTTATTTGGCGTACCAAAACTCTCATCTGCGAGCGGTAAATGCGAAATATGCGATAAGACAGAAGTGTCTATAACAGCGGTAGGTAGTAAATCCGTAACATGATCAACAACTAGCGGTGAAATATTAAAAGATATGTTGTTGTCAAGACGCGAATAAAATTTTATATTTACGGAATTACTATTTATAATTTTTTCTGAACCACCGAACCCCTTAATAATAGTACGTTCGGTTTTCTGCGGTTTAATACCTAAACGTTCACAACATTCATTTGTAATGAAGTGACTTTGCGAAGCGGAATCTAAAAGCGCGCGAATAACAAGCCGTTCGCCTTTACAATTATAAGCTACGACTTCAGCGGTTGATAATAAAATAGTATGTTGTTTATTCGCGGGCGCGTTGCATTGAAATGCGTTATCAGTATCAGCTGTATAGCTAGTGGTACATAGCGCAATGTCGGAGCGGACGCACTCGCCCGACGGCTGTGACGGCGCAAGCAACGGCGGGGAGCTGCGCGGCGGGGGGTGAGACGCAGGCGCGGGAATGGAAGATTCGCGTTTCAAATGTAACATCGTATGATGTTTTAATTTACAAATGCGGCAATTAGAATTAGACGAACAACTAGAAAGTTGATGTTTTATACTGAGACAATTTATACACGCGTTTCTATCCTTTACGTATTTCAAACGTTCCTGCGGACTCATTTTATGAAAACTTGAACATTTAAATAAATGTTGATGCGTAATATTTGTACAAAGACAACTATAAGCGGAATCAGCGGTTGTTACGTAAGACTGATACTTAGGCGGAGCAGACGAGATATTATTTGAACTGCGGTTATAATTATTATACTTTCGAGGCGGTTTATTTATTCCCGAATTTGTGGAAGGATGAATGCGTTCTAATACCTTCGCACGAGTTTGAATAAATTGAACTAAGTTATCAAAAGTAGGCATTTCACTACCAAACTTTGTCTCGAAAGCGCGAACAGTATCTGAATCTAACTTCTTCAACGCGATATGAACAATCATTAAATCTGTAATATTATCTAACTTTATATTTTGTAAGGCGCGCACTGCGCTAACAAAGTTATCTGTAAATAAATCAAAGTTTGTTGCGGACGGAGAATGCAAAGGTTTAAAATCAAACATTTGATTTAAATACGCGGAAACCAACATACGTTTATCATCATATTTATCTTTTAAAGTTTGTAATATTAAATTATAATTTTCAGCGGAGGGGGTTATACCAGCTATAACAGTTGTGGCCTTCCCCGTTAATTTACTTAGTAAATAATATAAACGCTCGGCATCTGTAAGGCCGGGATTGTTATGAACAACTGATTCAAAATTCGAAAGAAACAGCGGAAATGAGCGAATATCACCCGAAAATGGTACTAATTCGATAGGCGGTAATTTAGGCCTATTTTTATGCAAATTATTAATATCTCCGTGTGACGGACTTGGTTGCGAATATTGCGATTTAATTCTTATAACTCTGCTATATAAAGACTCGAATGCAACGAGGCTTTTATAATCAGGTTTCGCGGTAGGTGTTAATAATAATAAGCGAGTATTGTATTCGTCTAAACATTTTTCAAATCTTTCACGTAATGATTCTATCTGCGCGGACTCGTCAAGGAAACTTTCCATAAGCGAGGCGTTGTTATGAACGTTTAAAGACAAATCATACATTTGTTGCACCATTTCGAATATAATTTCGCGTTTAGCTAATAACATGGATAACTGCGAATCATTTATATCTTCCGAATCATTAACATCCGAAGCGTCACTATCAGGTAACTTAGTCATTTTCTTAGGCGGCATTTTTAATAACAAAAGTATATATTCGAACAGAGAATGTTACAATACAAGTTACAATAACAAGTAATACGACTAAATAAAGTAGGTCAGCGACGCAAGCGTAATATGAACCGAGTTTGAATTTTCAATATGGTCGGATTATAACAGCGGATCGCGGGACGCGGAATGACCTAGATAACGTTATAAATTTCGAGCGCGGGTAGCGGATAAATAAATATGATGAAATATGTTCGATTTATAATGATTTTAGCGTTATAACTGCGGATAAACGATATGAATATAGTTTTAATTAACTATTTTAATAATAATATACGCGTAACTTAATGTTACGGGCGGAATAAAATATATTTTAAGCAAAAAATAATAGATGACGCAATGTCGATCTATGCGGTATATTATAGTTATTTCACAATGAATGTACTATTAAATCGCTTATTAGGGCCTACAATGAGTATCCTAATAAGGGCGGGTTTAAAATATATTTTATATGAATAGTAGAAGACGCATTGTCGTTCTATTATATGCGGTATATTAAATAGTATTTCGCATTGAAGATACTACTAATCGCTTATTAGGGCCTACACAATGAGTATCCTAACAAGGGCGGTGGAATCATCAGGTATTTATACGGAATGACCAAACAATGGTTACTATCCGGCTCGAAGGACCACTCAATGGTCGCGCCAATATAAAAAATATACGTAAATATATTCTCGATATGAAAGTGGACTGTATTTAGATCTACGCGGTGTTAGCAAAGAGGGATAGACGGGATCATACGGCACGTACCTCGTCGGAGGGAGTAGCGTCCAGAACACACGCGCCGCCACGCGGTCAGGGTCCTCCAGCTCGCGGCGGGCAAGAACGGCGTCCAGTCCCACACTCCACACAAACACACACGCGGCGGTGAGCGCGACCAAGGGCCGGGGCACGGGATACCCCGGTGGTGTTACAAGGGCACAATGCCTGATGATCTAGAGAGCCTCGTGGAAGCTCTCCGGCGGTGGCCGAGTCCCGAACCTCGCGAAGGCACGGAGCGAACCCGACTGACAGCAGCGACAAGCACGTCGCGTTCACGTCTTATTGGACGTGTCACGTGGTTAGTGACCACGCGATGATTGGTTGTGCTCGTATGTAGGGAAGGATGAAGGAACACACCACAAACAATAAACGTTTAATTTCTACATTTACTATTTTAATTATATTGGCGTTACCAAACATATTACAAAAAGTTAGTCTTATATTATGATTAACGGTATTTAAAAAATTGTTCGCGACAATATAAAAACGTATGTAAAAGTTATTACTTTAAGTTTCATTTATATAGAGTGTTTATTTCGTTTCATAATAGTTTAACTGTGTTATAAGTTCATTTGTTTTACATAACAAGTTTAATCGTTTATAATGTATATGTAATGTTCTTTTTCGTGTATTTAGTTGTGTTAACCTGTATAGAATGTTTTAAGACTGATTTAAATGTGTTATGTTCGTAATTTGTAATAGTATATAAGAGAAAATAGTGTGTGATACATAATAGATAGTAAAAATAGTGTTCGTATAATTTTTATAGTTTATAGATTGTTTTGACAAATAAAGTTTATGATTATTGGTGTTGTTATTTTAGCATAAGTAAATAGTATTATAATGTAATAGATATAAGTAAATAATATAATGTAATAGATATAAGAAATTATGAGAAATAAATGAGTACTACGCGAGAGTTTTCCTACCGCACGCATTAACACCTGTAATCGACACATAAATATAACCGCTTTTCGCGCCAAAAGCACGCACGCTCGCATAACTCAGACCACATAGTACACTCTGCGGTAGAAGACTCGTCGTATAGTAATAAGCAGCATTTGGTCTTTCTCTTCACCAACCCCAGCACAATTATAGGGTGGAAGCCTCCACCGATGTGAGTCTTACAGTCCCTCACATTTTGGTCCATCGATTCCGGATTGTGAAGAAAGAAGAATAGAAAAATAGAAAAAAATGCCGCTTACAAGACAGAAGAGCAAGGAAGAAAATAGCGAAGCCGGCGGCCGTGCTGCTCCTACAGAACCCACTACAGAAAATGCAAGCACGACCACCGACACCTCGACGAATGAAGAGTCAACCACCGCATCAGAAACAACGAAAACTGCAAGTTCGCGACGTCGTCAAGATCATAGTACAGAAGAAACCTCCAGCGAGGACGAAACCTACACAGAAGAAAGAAAATCGAAGAAACAAAGATTGGCGAAAGCCAAAAGAGCAGCGCTACGCTTAAAACTCAAATTAATTAAAGAACAAATCAGCGCCATCGAAGCCGAAGATAGTGAAGAAGAAAACCGCAGCGTCATATCGAACGAGCCACGCCAGAAGGTCGGCCAATGGCTACACACATCGCAGCCACACTTGCTAGCCATTACGCAAGAACCACAGCAAGAAATACCTACGGTCACGTCGCCCCCCCCCGCCGCAGCAACCGACGTGAACATTACGAAAACTGAAAAAAGCAACGCGTCAACAGAGAAGAACTCGTCGAACATCAACATATCAGAGCTCGCGGCGGCCATCACAATCGCCGCGAGAAGCGGTCCTGCAACAACACCGAGGTACATCACCGATCTACCACAGTATACGGGGTCACATCAAGAATGGCTCTCATTCAAAGCAGCGTACAACGAATCTGCACCGGCGTTTACGAAAATAGAAAATACAGCACGCCTTCGCAGAAGTCTTAAAGGGCGAGCAAAAGAAGCAGTCGAGAGTCTCCTCATATACGGCGGAAATCCAGAAGAAATTATGAAGACATTAGAATCAAGATTCGGCCGACCAGACTCAATAGCGTTAGCCGAAATAGATCGGCTACGATCGTTGCCACGCCCAGCCGACACGCCGAGAGATATCTGCGTATTCGCGAGCCGCGTCGCCAACATCACGGCGACACTGAAAGCTCTCAATCGCATACATTATTTGTATAATCCAGAAGCTACGAAGATCACAATAGAAAAATTACCACCAGTAATGAAGTATCGATGGTACGATTTTTCATCGGAGCACGAGACAGAAGAGGCCGACCTACTGAAGCTATCTCGCTTCCTCGAGAGGGAGGCAGAACGATGCGGCCCTTACGCTCAACCTGAAAGCAACATAGAAAATATAGAAAATAGAAGAAAAACTCAAAGAACATTCAGCACGGTCAGCAAGCCACCATCGAAGTGTCCAGTCTGCGAGGAAGAGGGACACAACACATCACAGTGCGAAAAATTCAAGAAAAACGACGTGTCTACGAGATGGGACATAGCTAAATCACAACGGCTATGTTTCCGCTGCCTTCGTTATAGAACAAAGAATCACAATTGCCCCAAGAGAAGATGCAATGAAAATAACTGTGAAAGATCGCATCACAGACTGCTTCACTTCATCCACGCCGAGAAAGAGACAGAAAATCAACAAGAAACGGTCGCATCAACATGGACAAAGAGCGGTACGCGAGCGTATTTGAAGATGCTGCCCGTATGTGTATCCGGACCGGCGGGAGATGTCAACACGTACGCGCTCCTCGACGACGGCTCAACCGTCACACTCATAGACAACGACATAGCGAAGAGGACGGGCGTCACCGGCACTTTCGATCCATTACACATAGAAGCGATCGCCAATACGAAGATAGAAGCAACGAAGTCACGCCGTATCACTCTCACCATTCACGGCACAACTAAAAATCACAAGATGACTGCGAGAACAATAGAACACCTACAACTGTCGCCGCAAACAATAACAGATGAAGACGTCCGCGGCTGCAAGCATCTTGGCGATTTAGAAAACAGTTTGAAATATTACAACGCGAAGCCCAGAATACTCATCGGTCAAGACAACTGGCACCTGCTCATAGCGTCCGAAGTGCGAAAGGGACAACGACATCAGCCCGTCGCATCCCGCACGCCGTTGGGATGGGTATTACACGGCGCGCACACTCGTTCACTAGGACAACGAGTTAATTTCGTAAACCACATAACAATAGAAGACAACATGGATGAGCAATTGAAAAGATTCTTCGCCATCGAGTCACTCACAATAGAAGAGAAGAGGCCAGCGAACGACCCGGAACAGCGCGCTCTCTCTCAACTCAAAGAGCGTGCGACAGAGACAGAAGATGGTCGTTATCAAATGCCGTTATTGTGGAAACAACGAGATTTCAAGATGCCGAATAACTACAGCAATACACTTCGAAGATTGTACAGCATAGAAAATAAATTAGACAGAGACGGAAGACTGAAAGAAAAGTACAACGAACAGATGAACGCTTTAATAGAAAAGGGATACGCCGAGCCCGCGCCGCCACAAAAAAGCGACAATAGAACGTGGTACCTACCACACTTCCCGGTGCTCAATCCCATGAAGCCGAATAAAGTACGTGTGGTACATGATGCAGCAGCCAGAAGCCAGGGGGTCTCACTCAACGATCACCTCCTCTCGGGACCGGACCTCCTTCAATCTCTCCCGGGGGTCCTGATGCGCTTCAGACAACACAGAATAGCAGTGAGCGCCGACATAAGCGAAATGTTTATGCAAGTGAAAGTGAATATAGAAGATAGAGACGCACTCCGATACCTGTGGCGAGGCAATCGACGTGACGACCAGCCGCCGGAGGAATACAGGATGACGTCACTAATATTCGGAGCCACGTGTTCGCCAGCCATCGCCATCTACGTAAAGAATACAAACGCCGCAAAATATGAACAAGAATATCCGGAAGCGGCGGCAGCGATCGTGAACAATCACTACGTAGATGATTATCTCCATAGCTACAAAACCACAGAAGAGGCGATCAAGATAGCTAAACAAGTTCGTTATATACATCAACAAGCACATTACGAACTCAGGCAATGGGCGTCGAATTCACAACAAGTTATAGAAGCGCTCTGTGAGAACAACACATCGATGACGACGGTCGACATCAACGACGAGTCAAAAATAGAACGAGTTCTGGGTCTCATGTGGAGACCAGCCGCGGACACACTCACGTTCAACCTCGACATGACAAGATTACCAGTGGGCGCGCTCGACATCGAAAAGCCCACTAAGCGTGAGTTATTGAAAACAGTGATGTCCGTGTTCGATCCACTCGGACTCGCCTCGCCGGTCACCATCAATGCCAAGCGGATACTACAAGAAGTATGGCGCCGCGGAATCGGATGGGATGAACAGCTGCCCGAAGACCTCGCATCGAAGTGGAGAAGCTGGACGCAACACCTGAAAGCGCTGAGTAGCATCAACATACCGCGGTGCTATTCACAATATAGTGAAGCTACGTCATTACAACTGCACGTATTCGTCGACGCCAGCGAGTCCACCTACGCAGCAGCGCTCTACTGGCGAGCTACCACAGCCGACGGTGAAACACACGTGTCACTCATCACTGCAAAAGCACGCGTAGCGCCGCTCAAGGTCACCTCCATACCACGACTCGAGTTGCAAGCAGCTGTGATGGGATGTCGCATGGCGGTCACAGTCATCGAAGAACATGATAGAAAACCGGAGTCCATCACATACTGGACCGACAGCCGCACAGTACTCACATGGTTGCAAACAGGTTCCCGCTCGTACAAACCGTTCGTGGCTCATCGCATCGCCGCAATAGAAGAACACAGCGCGGTCAACGAATGGCGCTGGGTACCTACGAAATTAAATGTAGCAGACGACGCCACACGAGACATACCGCATGACTTCAGCAACACCCATCGATGGTACCAGGGCCCCGAATTCCTCAAGTCGGACCCCTCAACATGGTGCATAGAACAGCCGAAGCTGAAGCATGAAACGGGCGAAGAAAAAATCAACAACATAGTCAGCAGACAACCTATCTGCAACCTATCAGAAGCGCTTCCAGAGCCCGCGCGATTTTCAAAATGGGAACGTTTAATACGAACGACCGCAAGAGTACTTCAATTCATCGATTTATGTCGATCGGCGCGCACAGAAAAAGTTAATTACAAGAAAACAAAAGCCAATCAACGCGCCGACGAAAACTGGAATAAAAAAGTTAAAAAACAACAACACAATAGCAAACGGACGCAAGTACAAGACAATAGAAAATTTAAAACAATAGCGGCGTCACTCATGAAACAAGCTGAAGAGTTAATAGTGCGAGCGAGTCAACATAGTTATTTTTCGAACGAGTTAAGCTGTTTAATGAAGAATGTAGCGCCGCCTATCAACAGTAGAACAAAACAATTATCAATTGTTCTTATCAACGGACTGATAAGAGTGAAAACACGCATAGCAAGGACGCGCGACATCACCGATAGTCAAAAACATCCTCCGATACTCGACGGAAATAGTATAGAAGCAAAGCTGTATATAGAATATATACATAGACAGCTACATCACGCCGGCGTCGAGGCTACAATTAAGAGTGCAGACAACATTATTGGATTATTCGATTACGACCGGCGACGAGGATGATAATACATCGATGTCTTGCGTGCAGACGACGACGAGCTATGCCGACCGCGCCACCGACCGGCGACCATCCCGAGTGCCGACTTGCACACCATCAACGTCCGTTCACATATACGGGAATCGACTATTTCGGCCCGCTAACAGTCACAGTGAATAGATCAACACAGAAGAGGTATGTGGCACTCTTCACGTGCCTCACGACGCGAGCGATACATCTCGAGCTGGCGGGTTCACTCACCACCGAATCAGCAGTCATGGCGCTTCGAAGAATGATAGCGCGCCGCGGCTGCCCTACAGAGATTTGGTCTGACAATGGAACCAACTTGAAGTCGGCAGACAAGGAGATACGTCAGGCGATCGACGCAGCAACAGAAGACGAAGCCAGCCGGCGACTCATCAACTGGCGGTACATACCTCCAGGCGCGCCGTTCATGGGCGGCGCGTGGGAACGTCTCGTGAGAAGCACAAAAACAGCATTAGAAGCAGTGCTGCATCAGCGTCATCCAACAGAGGAAGTACTCACCACCTTCCTCGCTGAAGTGGAGTTCACCATCAACAGCCGTCCGTTGACACATGTATCAGTCGACCCGGACTCACCTGAAGCGCTCACACCGAATCACTTCCTGCTGCTCGGACCGGCTCGAGTACCTACCTGGGGCCCGTTCGACGACAAAGACCTGATCGGCAGAACACACTGGAGAGCAGCACAGAGACTAGCGGACATGTTCTGGACACGCTGGGTACAGGAGTACCTACCTGGACTGCAGAACCGGCGGGAGCCCTACGGCAAAGGCGCGGCGCTACGCGTGGGTGACATAGTGCTAATAGTGGACAACACACTCCCACGCAACACATGGCCGCTCGGAATCATCACAGCAACTTACCCGGGAGCAGACGGCATCGTGAGAACAGTGGACGTCCGCACGAAGGGGAGCATACTCCGGCGACCTGCAAAGAAACTCATCGTGCTACCATCGACAGCAGCAGCAGCCGCTCACGCAGGAGACTGAATTGACTCAGAGTCAATTCACGGCGGGAGAATGTTCTCGACAATATAAAAACGTATGTAAAAGTTATTACTTTAAGTTTCATTTATATAGAGTGTTTATTTCGTTTCATAATAGTTTAACTGTGTTATAAGTTCATTTGTTTTACATAACAAGTTTAATCGTTTATAATGTATATGTAATGTTCTTTTTCGTGTATTTAGTTGTGTTAACCTGTATAGAATGTTTTAAGACTGATTTAAATGTGTTATGTTCGTAATTTGTAATAGTATATAAGAGAAAATAGTGTGTGATACATAATAGATAGTAAAAATAGTGTTCGTATAATTTTTATAGTTTATAGATTGTTTTGACAAATAAAGTTTATGATTATTGGTGTTGTTATTTTAGCATAAGTAAATAGTATTATAATGTAATAGATATAAGTAAATAATATAATGTAATAGATATAAGAAATTATGAGAAATAAATGAGTACTACGCGAGAGTTTTCCTACCGCACGCATTAACACCTGTAATCGACACATAAATATAACCGCTTTTCGCGCCAAAAGCACGCACGCTCGCATAACTCAGACCACATAGTACACTCTGCGGTAGAAGACTCGTCGTATAGTAATAAGCAGCATTTGGTCTTTCTCTTCACCAACCCCAGCACAATTATAGGGTGGAAGCCTCCACCGATGTGAGTCTTACAGTCCCTCACAAAAATGAAACATTAAAGCGCGTCACACACGGTGAAGATACTATAATATTTTATCTTAAGATACTGTTATATTTTATATTACAGTATCTTAACGCATCCGGTATCAGCGTTCGGACCATCATTTTTATTTTTATCATTGCGTACTAAGACTCCTGTAGAACCGCCATCCTGTTACAAATGACGCGAAATTTTGTGGGTCATGACCACAAAATTTTTTAAGATAAACTGACTGACACAAAAAGTTAAGATACTGTAATATAAAATATAACAGTATCTTAAGATAAAATATTATAGTATCTTCACCGTGTGTGACGCGCTTAATTGTGCTTGCAAAACATGGCAGATAAACGTTCTACAAACTTACCAATATTACCGGCCCTCGGCCAAGCGGTTTCTTGTGCGTCTTCCACAATTAACTCTATCTTCATTGTCAACTCCCAAACTGAGCGGAGCGGCACGTTCGCTACCTGAAATGTATAAATAGTTCATTGAAAAGTTACATTTGGGGTTGCGTTTTTTAGAGGACGCAATTTTATTTTTTTGATGTGTAGGGGGGGTCAGTGTGAAGCTATCACCAAGTTTGTGGGGTCGCCACCCTTGTCCCATGGCCGCCATCTTGAAAATAGCAGTTGAAATGGTTTTTACGATATATCTCTTAAACTATTTATCTGATAATAAAACAATGTTAACATTATTTGTTGCAAATTAAATTCTCTACAACTTAGGTTCAGTAACTTTTTGTCTTAGAACTATAAACAAAAAAGTTATAAGCGAAAATGTTCAGAAATTAGAGATGTTTATATTTTTCAATAAAACTTTGCATTTATACATTAATATTATAATATGGATTTTTGTACTAAAAAAAACATACAAAATCCTACTAATATTATAAATGCGAAAGTTTATGAGGACGGATGCATGAATGGATAGATGGATGTTTGTTACTCTTTCATGCAAATACTTACTACTGAATCGATTACAATGAAATTTGGTATGTAGCGGAAGGCCCAGAATAAGACAAAGACAATTTTATCCCGGAAATCCCACAGGAACGGGAACGGTTTTTATTTGAAAACGCGGGCAAAGCCGCGGGCGGAAAGCTAGTAAATTATAGAAGGAACAAAATGGTTTCAAACGTGGGGATAAGTAAGGTTTAGACAAAAAAAAAATAATAGAGAACAGTTTTAGTATCCAATAAATAAATTATACATTAGTATCCAATTTTCATCTGCTTCAGTTTCAATCGCTATCAGTTCACAAATTTTTAAATTATTAATCAACATTATTAATTAAAACTTTAATAATAAATCTTAATAAAAAGTACACACGGACACGGTCATGGCAATACCGTCACGTCATCGAGTAAAGCGACGATTTTGGTATCTTTAAATCTCGCTAAAGAAGTTTCACTTCTGACACGTGTGCACGGCACAACACGCTATTTTTAATCTGTGGCTAATATACTAACCTTCAGTCACAACCCCGTCCTTGGTCAGAGAAAAAGCTAAGCAATACATGGCGTCTCGCATCGTTCGTCATGGCAATACAGTCACGTCATCGATTAAAGCGACGATTTTGGTATCTTTGAATCTTGCCAAAGAAATTTCAATTCTGACACGTGTGCTCTGCACACATGCTCTTTTTAATCTGTGGATATATATACTAACCTTCAATGTCACAACCCCGTCCTTGGTCACACTGAAAGCTAAGCGATACATAGCGTCCCGCATCGCTTTCACCCACTGTATCGCTATACGCGCGACACTATAGCATCGCTTCAGCGTGCTCGGTACGTCACACGCCTTATTGCAGTTGCGCGAACATTCGTACCGCATAGATTCTATTGCTAGGCGAATGCATAGCGATATAAGCGGGTCTCTTTCATCTGGAACGTGTTAGAATTAGAATAAATAAATATGTCAGGACAATTTTTCACACGGCACGATCTGATCCCATACTAAGCTTTCGCTTGTGTTATGGAAACCAGATGGCTGATAAGCATACATGTATAATTTTAAATAAATACTTATATAGATAATTAACACCCAGACACAGAGCAAACGTCTATGTTCATCACACAAATATTTGCCCCGGGTGGGAATCGAACCCACGACCGCTGGCTTGGAAGGCAGGACCTCTACCAACCAAGCCAACCGGTCAGTCGAATGAACGAAAAAAAAAGAATGGGTTTGAGTTTGATTCTGGAATCGGAATGTGTGATTCTGGTGTGAGAATGGTGATTCTGGAATGGTATTGTGTGATTTTGGAATCAAATATCTCGAATTTTAGAAGAATTATGCATGTAGAAATGAGTGTGATTCTAGAGAGAAAATGTGATTCTAGAATGGAAATGAACGATTATGAAAATTTGTTTTTTCCGTATGTTTCTAAGAATTCATGCAAAAACTGACCGATTGTGATGAAACTTTTTTAGATATAAAGCTAGTGGTCGTCCACAACATAGGCTTTAATTGATTTAAATCTACACTCGTAAGAAGGATCTATGTCAGCGCTGTTTGGTTCTTAATGCCAGATAGCTTGGCTGAGTCTGTACAACTGCCATTATACAACATATATTTTTGAATTGTAGTTTCAAGTTTGTTGTGTGTCAATAAAACATTTTTTATTTATTTCAATCTTTAAAAAAAGGGATAAAAACCCACATACCATCCCTAACAGCGTCCACGCTAACACCCAACACCCCCGTATCTGCCGTCACCCTCGATCTCGGCGCGTTCAGGTAAGAGTGAGCGAGACGGATAGACACGCGCACACGAGACCGGAGCAACAGAAACGACCACAAGTCACCCGTACTGCTCTCCCATTCGCAATCTGGTTTCCTTGGTAACGAAAAAAATATAGTAAAAAATAGTTTTATAGCATTGAATCGTAAAGCAAGCAAAGGAATAGGTGGCTTTATGATTGAGATACTTTGGATACATAAATATAAGAAATTTTAAGTTTTACAGCATTCAAACGCTTTTTTTATGTTCTGACATAAAGCAAAGGCATATAGGAGAAAAAAAATTGGCCCCAGAATGGCGGAAGACGCAGGTAACGGGTTCGAATTCCACCTTGTGATCGAATTTTTTCTAATCTTTGAAATTTTAACTTTTAAGTATATTAGTATTAATTTTTTTACATCATATTACTAAATTGAGAATAATTGTTAAAAATAACCTACGAGTATTTCTAGTTTAGATTTTTTAAAGAAACACACAATTCATTTTTTTTAAAGAAGAATAAAAATCGATCATGAGATGGGATTAGAATCCCCATCGATAGCTCGAGACCTGAGAAAGGGCATAGGATAAGTTTGGTTGCATGCAGATTTTTTTTTTAATCACTACATAGTATAAAACAAAGTCGCTTTCTCTGTCCCTATGTCCCTATGTATGCTTAAATCTTTAAAACTACGCAACGGATTTTGATGCGGTTTTTTTTAATAGATAGAGTGATTCAAGAGGAAGGTTTTAGTATATACAAAGCGGGCGAAGCCGCGGGCGGTTACACCACAAACAGCTCTAAAACGACTGAACAGATATTATTATAAGGATACTATTAAGTGGTAAAAAATATTACAAAAATGGGGACAGAGCTGGGGCGAAAAGCTACTCAATATAGTATTCATAAAACTATTTATAAAAATAAAACTCACCCCATAAACGGCAGCATATTAAGTTTGGCCACCACATTGCAACTAGAATCACATTCGCTAAAGAAATTTCTCGAACTTTCTTCACTTAACGTTTCTTTCGGCCAATCCTGTGACATTTCACTTCCAGACGTTTTCAAATTAGCTACACTCTCTGTATTTTCACTAAGAACATCTGTGGTATATGACGTCACAGTTTGAACACTCTCTTTGAACTCTGAGTCTATGGACATAACGTTCTTAATCGCGTGATCGACTTCGTCCGAAATTGTCTTTCTATCAATATCCACTATGTTATATTCAGTTAGTAACTGCTGTATTGTGACAGACGGCTTCCTATTCTTCGGGCTTTTCGACTTTTTCGGCGACCTTTTCTCTGATAGTGTTTTTGGCGACTTTTCCTTGTCACTATTATTCGGACTTTTGGAAATCTTCTGTATTTTGCTAACTGGTTTTGGAGTTACTTCCACTATCGGTTTATTCTTTTCCTGCTTAGTTGGACTGTAACTACGTTTCCTTGCTTTTGAAGATTGAATGTCTTCGTAAAATTCTTCGTTGGACGTCAAATCGATGACGTCATTCGACTCTATTTTTTCAGTAAGCACGCCGTTTTTGTCCATTTTGTATATAACTCTTAATGCTGATTGCTTGCTTGTAACTTCGTCTTCAGAAAGTGGACGACTATCAATGTCTACATCGAAAGTACTACGAGCTAATGCGTCATCTACTAGAGTTAGAGACGAGTTCGCTTCTAGCAACTCTTTATTCTTTTTCATGACTATTTCTGTGTTTATTTCCGTGTCTTTCAAATCGGCTGCTATACCTTCAGTGGATCGATCTATAGACAGCGGTTTGCTTGTGTTAGATGTGATACTTTTAATATCAGATTTTTCATTATCTTTTTTGTCCGAACACGCGTCCCCAGCCGGTAAATTCTGAACGTCCACGTTATATTGCGTTGATACTCTTTTAATTTCGACTTTATTTTCTTTCGAATCTGAGAATTGTACCGACCGTTTCTCTGGTACTAATGTCTCGTGGGATTTAATTGGATTGTATGGATGAGCGTCCTCATAATCCATTGGCGAAATTAGTACGTTATTAAGAGGATTATGCTGATCGAAGTAAATAATTTGGCCGGGTATAGATTGGTTTCTTCGTGGTATTTTCTGCTCTTTAACTGGACTTTCAGGACTCTCTGGTTGATGTACTTCCTCCATAGACACGTCCAAAGATACGGGAGCTACGGAGTTTTTCAATATAGTAGAAATAGCTCTATCGCCCAAGCGAGCTATTTCGTCCATTAAAGCCACGTCTTTCTTTATATCCGCCATAGATTCTGTATTCGAAAGTAACTCAACATCTAAATCGATTTGGCTTGAAGTGATGAGATTTGCTTGAATCTGTGTGCTCACGGTCGATGGACTTTTCTTAACACTAGATTCGAACGGTTGTACATCAGCCAGAGGCTTGACCAGATCACTCATTAGTTCCTTTATACCGTCCGACACATCGTACGTCGGTATAACTTTAGCTTTTTCATTTCTCTCTTTCATATATGAAGTTTCACCGAACGCCGTTTTCTTAAGCGGAGATATATCCATTTCTGTATTAATATCACTCGCTGTTTCATCGAATTGTAAAGCCTTGACCACATCGCTACTGATTCTTAGCGATCGTCTTCCAGATTTCTCTATAGACATGACGTCATCCGGAGAATCGTCTGTTTCTTCTACACTATCGCTGTCTACGTCAAATCGCGACTGTTTTAATGCCGCTTGAGCCATAGATATATTATTGAGCAAATCCTCTCTGCTCAATGTTGGTCGTCTGTTTGCTAAACTCTTTGAGTCGATTTCAACTTTCTCTTCATATTCTATCTCTGGTTCATCTTTTATGGGTGGTAAGGAACGACGATCGGTAAACTCGGATAGCATTTGCAAAAGCTCCCTTGTATCGTCTGCCGCGTTAAGAGATTTTGATACTCTCGACATGTTCGACTCTTTTAGTTTATTTTCAAAGTTGGCGTCACTTGCTTCTTCGTAATGCATATTTTTCGTTGCTGTTTTTAATTTATCTATTGTATTGTTCAAATCTTCACAATTGTCATCAACTTTGTATTCTAGAGCTGGAATGCGACTCTCAATTTCAGGTTTATTCAACACAGTATCAATTTTTTCTTCTACTTCAACAATCTCTGTATTTTCGCAATTACTGTCTCTTCGTATAATAAACACTCCACTTTTAGAAGAAGTATCACTTTTAGGGTCTTCTATTTTCGGAGATTCAACTGCGTCACTTTTAACATTTTCAACTTGAGATTCGACTACGGCCATTACATTCTCTTCGCAATGATTTAAAGATACATTGGACATGTCTAAAAGTTCATTCAATATAGACTTTTTAGGTTTTAATGAACTATGCGAGGTAGGACCACTAATCATTTTATCAGCAATGTCATTATTTTCTTCTATTACAATACTTTCAGATTTTAATTCTTTAGACATATTTGTTGTAGATTCTTTAGGTTTTTTGTCATCTTCTTCGTTTAATGTATCATCTGAATATTTATATAAATCAGTTTCTGTTACTTTATCAACTTCAATACACACATCTAGATCTTGTTCTTTACCTTTTTTATTGCTAACATTACATTCCATTGATTGGTACACTATAAAGTCTTGATCACACATATACTTTTCTGGTTTTATTAGTGTTTTATTTTCTTGTGTTTTGTCCAAATCAGTTTTTATTGTTAGAATATCTCCTGGAATGGGCTTAGCGAGAGGCAAGTTACCCAAATCATTCTTATCATCATATGTTTTGTTAATTTTATCATTATTGGCTTCTTTTATATCATGTTTATGTATATTTTCTTCATCAGGTTGTATTATTTCTTCTTTTTTAGGTTTTTCAACCGATTCTTCATTTTCTATTAATAGCCCATTCGGCAAAACTTGCGTTGTAGACATGTTCTGTTCAAAGTCGTATTTAGTTTCATCTTTTTGTTTAGAAAGTATTATATTTGGAGGTAGCGCTTGTGTCATAGATATATCTTGATATTTAACTTCTGTTTTATTCAAGCAACTTTCCTTTCGAGATTTATCGATGTTTTCCGTTTTTGTGTCACACGCGGCAATTAATACATTTTCTAATATTGGCAGAATCGCTTTCGCCGGCAAAGCTTCAGTGATTGAAATATCGCAATTACTATCGTTAAAAACGACCGTTTTTTGCTTGTCATTCGAAATTTGGGATAAAATTATATTCTGAGGAACTGCTTGAGTCATGGATACCTCCATATCATTATCATATAATACTGTTTTGTGATTTTCCTTGTTAGTCAATATATTGCTGGGTATAGCTTGAGTCATGGATATATCGACTTCGTTGCAAATCGTTCGTCTTTTCGACTGTACTATGTTTTGGGGTATCGCTTGCGTAAACGATATTTCACTAGTATTAAAATGTACCGTTCCATCATGCTGTTTAGTGGAAATTAAATTAGCAGGTAACGCTTGTGTGAAAGATATATTATCGTCTTCATAAACTATTGTTTTATGTTTATCCTCGTGGCTTATTACTGGAGCGACTATGACTTTTGCGGGAAGGGCTTGAGTTATAGATATGTTACATTTATCATTTTCAAAGACTATCGTCTGCCGTTTGGGTACATCTATTTTACTCTCCAACGTTTGCGTCATGGATAAGTTATCTTCAGAATAAACTGTATCATGATTCAATTTAGTCATTGGGGTCGTGAAATTCGGTAAATCGTCATCTGTGTTCAAAACTATCGTCTTTCTGAGCGGCGGTTCTGGTTTTTGCTTTTTCTCTGTTTGTACGGTCAGTCTTTTACCGTCAAACACTAATACTTTGTCCACTTCTTCGTTAACTGCAAAGTTTTCGGATTCTATTAACGGCGCGTAGGGGTTAACTGCTAGATTTTCTTTATCCTCCATATTAAATTCACTTATCGACTTTTTGCTTAGCGACTTTTTGGGTACTTCTTGCACTTTCGGACTACAAACTGTATCAGTTATGGACATATCATACTCATCATTTTTCAGACCAACATGCGTCATATTGAGATCGACTTCTATATATTCAGACACATTCCCACTAAAAACTGGTCCAGGACACATAACATTTTGCTGCGCGCGTTTCAAATCCTGCTGTATTTCATCTAAATCATCACATTTGCCATCCAGAGTCTGCATTACGGAGAAGTTAACGTTCATGGGATTGGTCATTTCGGTCATGCCAGTGCAAGTAAAGTCATTTCCGAACAATTTGCTTTGGTGGTCTGTTAGCGCGCTTAATTCGAAGTTCTGTTGCGGTAAAGTTAGTCTCTCGCCTGTGCATTCTAAGGCAGCGACTTGTTGTGTATAATTGGCAGTGTTTAGGGACGTTTGGTAGTCCTGTTTCGAGTTTGTCGGTACGATGGTACTTCCGAGATCCACAGCAACCACTTCATCAAACTGTTGGTCGAATATAGATCTGCCTATTTGTCCTATTGTCATTGGTTTTTGTCTGTTCGCCCCTGACTCATTGCCAGACGATTCTAGACTCTTGTTGTGCTCCTCGTAAAAGTTCTTCCATGTTGTTGTCGCTTCGTTGGTGACAAACTCTCTGTAATTGAAAATACAAGTACATTTTAATTGGTGTTATTTAATTGGTGTTATTTGATGAAATACTTGTTAAAAAAAATTAATCGTTCTCAAAGTTTGTAATGATTATAAATAAACTTTTTGGTCCGGGAGCCAGCAGCAGATTTTATGACCAAGTTCCTCTCAAGCGGTAATTAGTAAAATGCATCAAAGTATAGTATTATGAAGCCTCGTGAACGTCAGCTGGAGCTCGGTTGGGGGGAAGAGCGGTTGTAGCCTCCCGTATCAGCTGACGGGTTTTCCACCAAGATACAGCCAGCTGACATATATATTTATCCACAGTTACATATAAGCTATCATCAGGTAAATTTTTGTTTGAGAGGAAATAACGGAAAATAAACTTTTCTTTAAATTTAACTTTCATGTTCGAGACACCAGCTGACGTTTAATACACCATGTTGTAACCAGCTGACTATTTTTTTTCGTTGAGATATTGGGTTAGCTACAATTTGACAAATTTTTAGCTGAGAGGAAATGAATGAATGAATGTATTTTTTTTCCTATGTGCGTGGGAGGCTACAACCGCTCACCCCCCCAACCGAGCGCCAGCTGACGTTCACGAGGCTTTACAATACTATACTCTCATGCGTCTGACGAATTATCTCTTGAGAGGAAATAGTTAACCAAATTTGCACCTGGCTCCCTAACCATTTAAAGCATTTTAAAATGTCCTACACATTAAAATCATCAGCCAGGACTCATACTAATATTATAAATGCGAAAATAACTCTGTCTGTCTGTCTGTTACTCAATCACGCCTTAACTACTGAACCAATTTGCATGAAGTTTGGTATAGAGATATTTTGATACCCGAGAAAGGACATAGGTTACTTTTTACCCCGGGACAAAGGATAGGTTTTATCCCGGAAATCCCACGGGAACGGGAAATATGCGGGTTTTTCTTTGACTGCACGGGCGAAGCCGCGGGTGGAAAGCAATTTATAATCTTAATATATATAAATCTCGTGTCACAATGTTCGTCCTCAATGGACTCCTAAACCACTTAACCGATTATAATAAAATTCGCACACCATGTGCAGTTTGATCCAACTTGAGAGATAGGATAGTTTAAACATGTAGGTACCACGGGCGAAGCCGGGGCGGACCACTAGTATCTTTATAGTGAAATAACTGCTGAAAGGTCATCAAACAAATGTGCATATTTTTTTTTGCATATAAAACATTAATTGAAATTAACACCTTATTTTGTGTCCGTAATGTTCAAAGTCTATTGTATCGCTCATTAGAAGACTCTGCCTCTCAGCTTTGACAAATTTTTTAATGTAATTGTGAGTATAATAGTCTTGTCTAGTCTTGTTTATCGTACTAACATCAATACATTGCTTTGTAAACAACGGATTTCAAGCACATTCAGTCTAATTCCAAAATAAGTTGAAAAATTTATGATAAATATTATAAAGCTGAAGAGTTTGTTTGTTTGAACGCGCTTATCTTGGGAACTACTCGTCTGATTTGAATAATTCTTTCGGTGTTAGATCGTCCATTTATCGAGGAAGGCTATAATATATCATCACGCTACGACCAACAGGAGTGAAGCCACGGGGGTGAAACCGCGCGGAGTTTATGATAAAACTCACCTACTATTCTAATTCCTATAAAATCTTAATATATATAAATCTCGTGTCACAATGTTTGTCCTCATTGGACTCCTAAACCACTTAACCGATTATAATAAAATTCGCACACCATTTGCAGTTCGATTCAACTTGAGAGATAGGATAGTTTTTATGAAAAAAAAAACGTAAACATGTAGGTACCACGGGCGAAGCCGGGGCGAACCGCTAGTAAATGAATAAAGTTTCAAACTTACGCAACGCCCGTTCGCCTAGAGAAGCTAACACGTCGATTCTTGGTCGTGTCCGTCGGAGTGGCTACTTTAAACTCCAACTCGGAGAATGGAGTGCGCGGCGGCCTTTGACTCTTCAATATTGATGATCGTCTCTTCCTCCTGTAAGGATAGAAATATTTTTAAATAGTTTATAAAAACTATACATTTTTATATGAAAATATTCATATATACAGTGGTGGACGTTTAATTAGAAACTCGTAACACGATGAAGTAGTCATCAAATTCATTTAACATTTACGTATTAACGTATTAAAGATTAAGTATTATTTCGTATGTAATAGAACACCCGTTTATCTAGTTTTATAAGACAATGCTTAATTTTAATCAAACATTAGCTTAAATTAATAAAATTAAACAACTTTAAGTGAAAACTGATTTCCGAGTATTTTCAGTCTGGACAACAAATTAGAAACAGCATGCTTCGCGTGATCCAAAGTCAAAACCTGTTGAAATGCCGCCAATATTCTTTCTTCTACAAATATTTTCACCGTTTTTTAAACATTCTATCTAAAAGTTTCTGAAAATTAATTTGCTTTACAGTATAAATGGTTAAAAGTATGATTTGTGACCAATCAACAAGAAAAATAATTTTAAGTTTACATTTTGACAAAAACTAGAGTTACAGGAAAATTGCAAATCATTTAGAGTGTTCGATAAAAATATATTCAATGCTATAGTTTATTTAAAAGAGCATGGTACTTCCGAAAAAGTGCCTAGAAAAGCTCTATCATGAAAAACCACTGCACGCGAGGATAGGCAAATGATTCTTTTGGCAAAGATGGATCCATTTAAAAGTTCAAATTCTATTATAAAATTAGTTTTTTCCGAAGATGAACCTCGCAATGTGTCGATGAGATCGGTTCGCAGGCGGTAATTTGAGGCAAAATTTTTTGGAGAGACGCCAGGAAAGTACAGCTTCTTACAAGGAAGGGAACAACGTGTTTCATTTACTTAGAAATAATGATAGTGGACAGTACGCCAGTGAAAAAGTTTTATTTTGGGATGAAACTAAAATTAATTTAATCAATTTTGATGGCAAAGGATACACGCGTCGTTAAGTTAACCAGGCCTTAGATAATAAATAAACAGTTAAGCATGGCGGAGGAAACATTATAGTATGGGCATGTATGGAGTTGTTTTTAGACTGTTATAATCTTTATAGACAACAACGGCTTTACAACGTCGTGCCTTAGATTGTATGAGATTTTAAAACGTTTGCAAAAATATATTTTCTAATAGAATTGGAACCTTTAAATGGATCCATCTTTGAGAAAATAATTATTTGCTTATGCTCGCGAGCAGTGGTTTTTCATGGTCGAGCTTTTTTAGGTACTTAATCAGAAGTACCATGCTCTTTTAAATAAACTGTAGCATTGAATATCTTTTTATCAAACACTCTAAATGATTTTATTCTATCCTGTAACTCCAGTTTTTGTCAAAATGTAAACATAAAATTATTTTTCTTGTTGATGGGGTCACAATTGTTACTTTTACCCATTTATACTGCAAAGCAAATTAATTTTCAGAAACTTTTATACGGAATGTTTAAAAAACGGTGAAAATATTTGTAGAAGAAAAAAATATTGTCGGCATTTCAACAGGTTTTGACTTTGGAACACTCGAAGCATGCTGTTTCTAATTTGTTGTCCAGACTGAAAATGCTTGGAAATCAGGTTTCACTTAAAGTTGTTTAATTTTATTAATTTAAGCTAACGTTTGATTAAAAATAAGCAATTTATTATAAAACTAGATTAACGGGTGTTCTATTACATATGAAATAATGCTTAATCACTAATACGTTAATACACAAAAGTAAATAAATTTGATGACTACTTCATCCTGTTACGTGTTTCTAATTAAACGTCCACCACTGTATATAAAAACTAGCGGCCCGCCCCGGCTTCGACCGTGGTACATATGAAAAATAGATGTTGGCCGATTCTCAGACTTACCCGATATGCACAGAAAATTTCATGAGAATCGGTCCACCCGTTTCGGAGGAGTATGCAGACTAACATTGTGACACGAGAATTTTATATATAAGATGAAACCCGTTTCGGCTGATCCAATTTCAATAATTCCTTTTTTATTATATTACTTGATGTACGAGGATGGTTCTTATGTAGAGAAAACGTAAATATGTACCACGGGCAAAGCCAGGGTGGACCGCTAGTTATATTATAAATGATACAGCCCTCATCTGAACTAAACAAACTATTCAGCTTTACATTAATAGTATAAGATAATACTAATATAAAACTGTATAGTTTGTTTGTTTGAAAGTGCTAATCTCAAGAAGTACTGGACTTATTTCTTAAAATTCTTCTGCCATTGTATGTGATTCTGGAGATATATCATACATGCCATGGAAAGTATATTTAACATATTCGAATAAAAATATAATGGTAAACTAAACTAAATGTGATTTACACTAAGTCACTACATAGTATAAAACAAAGTCGCTTTCTCTGTCCCTATGTCCCTTTGTATGCTATCTTTAAAACTACGCAACGGATTTTGATGCGGTTTTTTTTTAATAGATAGAGTGATTCAAGAGGAAGGTTTTAGTATATGTATTTATTAGGTTTTAGACAAAGCGGGCGAAGCCGCGGGCGGTAAGATAGTATGATATAAAATAAAGTTTACTTGTGTAAGCTTCTGACTATACTTCGAGCGAATGCGATGTTATTGTTATTAATAATTAATAGATAGTTCCTTTAAATATAGTTAGTGTTAAGAATATCTTAGAAGAAAACAGTAATTTCAATTGCTTGGATGTAGCGATGTCCTTGTTTTATTTTCAAGTGTTTTACTTACGTTGCAGTTGCATTTAAAGATTTATTATTGTCTGTTGTATCCATTTTGTTGATTTTCAATTAAATCTTACACCTTTTCATTATAAATACAATCACTTTGTATTTTGTAAATAACTGTTTACAAATTTTTCAAACTGACGTTTTTAAACGGTCAGTTTCGAATTTGGCAGATTCAAAATAATGCGTTGTGTTGCCAGTTTGTAATTTAAACAAGTTGAAAAATGTTGTAAATAAAAGAATCACATATGTATTGTAAGGTAAAAATATTACAAAATACCATTTAATATACTTTAATATCTAAAGCATATACTTAGACAATATAAATATATTTAATATTATTGCTATAATATTTTTTGATGTATTCCATGAACCCAAACAAAGTTACGGTACTACAGTACCTCAAGTGGGGCTTAATGTGCATATACTACCATTTAAACTTTAATTTAATTACATAATTCTAAAAAAAATAGCACTTACAAAATATATACGACTCCGAGAACAGTTACCGTAAGAAGTGTAATGTAAATGGACAAAATACCTAACCAAATAAAAAAACAAGCATAGTCTTCTACACTCAACGGTCCGGACATCGAAAATAAGATCTACATTTCTTTAAATTTTGACTACAAACGTTTATAAAATACACAAAAATTTTGCTGCATAAAGCTTCATACTGACATATTTTGAATAGTCCTGTTTTTCTCTTCTATTTCTTGACGGTCTATGAATAAAATCATATTTGTTTTTTTTTATTTGTGTCATAGACGGTACCGTATTTCCATAATGTATGAGCTCTTCAAATTATTTCGATCAATTAATTAAAAATTGATGAGGTCAAAAAATATTTACCATCCATGGAAAAATTTAGTAATTAGAAATTATTAGTAAGGTCACTTTCGCATTAATATATTCGTGAAGACCGCTCCTTGAAAAAGGAGGTTATCAATTCGAGAGCGATGCAATTCTTCCAATAATACCAAAATAATACATACGCTTAGAATACATATTGTCAGAATTGCGTCGCTTTTTTATGTTATTCTATTACAGCTTAGAAACACGGAAGCAAAATTTTTATAGTTTCAAGTTTGTATGTATGTACGTTTGCAAAAAATATTAAGTAAGTCGATGTGAAATGATTTATATTTAACTAGTTGTATAAACAACTTTATAATTTAGAAGTTTCGTCAAAATCGGTTCAGTTTACATAGACAATACTTTAATCTACACTAACATTATAAAGAGGAAAACTTTGTTTGTTTGTTTGTTTGATTGTAATGAATAGGCTCATAAACTACTGGACCGATTTTAAAAATTCTTTCACCATTCGAAAGCTACATTATCCACGAGTAATATAGGCTAGGTTTTATCCAGGAAATCCCACGGGAACGGGAACTATGCGGGTTTTTCTTTAAAAACGCGGGCGAAGCCGCAGGTGGAAAGCTAGTCAAAATGATAACTTGATAAGGACTGACATTTAAAAAAACACACACACACCAAAATAAAACAATTATAATATAAACGTAACAAAATAAATAAATTCAATCGTCGTAAGATGCCTCTGTATCGTATGATGTATCCGAGTGAGTCCGTGAACAGCATGAGCATTTGGAAGATTCGGGAAGAAACCGTCTGGAAAGAACATAATCATTAACATTTTTTTGTAGTTTTGAACATTTTGAATTCGAAATATACAACTTGATGGACCCTTTGTACAGCTAAAAAGTTTTTCATGAATTTTTTTGTGTGACCGCAAGCGAAGCTGCGGGCAAATCTATACTTTAATATGATAAAGCTAAAGAGTTTGTTTGGAAGCGCTAATCTGAGGAACTACTGGGCCGATTTGAAAAATTATTTCGGTGTTGGATAGCTTATTTATCGAGGAAGTCTATAGGCTATATTATATCATCACGCTAAGACCAACAGGAGCGGAGCCAGGTGGGTGAAACCGCGGGGCGCAGGTAGTCTGGTAATATTCTTTAGAATTAATGATTGTAACGGATTTTAAAAGCGATTTATTAATTATTTTTTTTACTCTTCATCGCGCATTTACCTAAGTTACATAAAGTTAGTTTTTATTGCAAAGCAACCCACCCTCGACTATCTCTTTTCAAAGGCCGCCTGACCCTTCTCTTCGTTTGTGCTTTCTGGTTAGTATCATCTCTTTGATTTTCTTCCGTATCTCTTTCAGACACAGTCTGTTCATCTTCACGTTTGCGTCGGTCCTTGTAGACTTCACACGAATCTTTTGGCACGACTTTCCAAGTTTTCTTAACGTCTTTTAGTTGGTATTCCTGAAATATATACTTTAATTAGATACGATACGATTGTGAGGATATAATATGGTAACAATAAAATTTTTCATGGTGCATGTAAACATTCGAGTACGCCATTCGGTGGCCATTCGTTTCTTCAATCAATGAAATATTCGAATACGACTGTTGACGGTAATCTATGTGCACACATTCGTCTGTCCTTTGATTTCATAGAAAAATGTTTCGCACACGAATATGCGAATTCCAAGGCGAATAGCAAGTGCACTGTTCAATTATGGGTGTTCTTTTTTCGCCGCGCTTTTCGCGGAAATCTTTATATAATCTAATATGCATTGGATAATATAAAAAAAAATTAAACACGATCTCAAGGGCGCACTACTTCCATTGATTTATGAGATCAATTATTTCTAGTTTATTTTATTTTATAGGATACTAGCTTTCCACCCGCGGCATCGCCCGCGCAGTCAAAGAGAAACCCGCATAGTTCCCGTTCCCGTGGGATTTCCGGGATAAAACCTATCCTATGTCCTTTCTCGGGTATCAAAATATCTCCATACCAAATTTCATGCAAATTGGTTCAGTAGTTTAGGCGTGATTGAGTAACAGACAGACAGACAGAGTTACTTTCGCATTTATAATACATATTAATAATATATAGTATATACCTAATATAGTATGAATTGTATTGTTTTTCATAACTATATTACAAAAACATACATACATGATCACGATTGATTTGATTGATAAAATCGAAATCAGACGGTGCAATATTAAGGATGTGTCTCTTGTGTGTTTTATGAATTTTACTCTTTTTATGTGGTTTCCTCTTCTGTTTTTTATCTTTACGTTTTCGTGGTCGCATTTTTCAAACCTATTATTAATGTTTTGAATAATTTTGAGATAATGAGGAAGATTTGATGGCAATTTTTTTTAACTTTTGCATAAATCATTAATGTCTCGTCATTGCTTGATGACTGTAATTGACAACAAATCATTACCAATTTACAAAGAGTTCATAATAAATTTACCTTGGATTTCAGTGATTTCAATATAAAATGTTATTTTTATTGATAAAAGTAGTATATTGCTTTGTATTATATATACAGAAAATAAGTATTTCATTCAAATAAGCTTGATGTGATAACCGAATTTCGTTTTTTTAACTGTGATTTTAACTTTACTATTTTTGTGACGATGGCAACATCACCATAAAAAATTAAAAAAATTCTCAAAATAAATCTCGGAATGATTGATTAAAAAAAATTGAGCTCTATCTAACATTTTCATAGCTATATTGTATTAATTAATATTGTTTTTATTTAATCATCATAAATGTATGGTTTTTTATAAGTTACTTTACGAAAAGGAAATCATTACTATTGCTAATTTGCTAGTATAAGTATCCGATTGTATTGTCATATGACTGTCGACGTACAGTCGTACCAACATTGAAAAAAGTCCACCATCTTTGGGCAGCTGATATTTGTGTTATTGAAAGATTTCAGCAAAATAAAGGCACCAGTGACCCAAAATGGGCGCATCATTCGTTCCCATCACCGTTTTCACGGTTCTCTGGGGTGTGGTGGGTATCGTTTGCCCGTTTTTCGCTCCAAAAGGACCTAACAGAGGGTATGTACTTGAACTACATTTTCTTCGTATTACCTCATTCATTTCATGTATTCCGTGTTTAATTCTATCATTAAAACGTTTCAGGATCATCCAGGTGGTGTTAATGTTAACAGCAGCTACTTGCTGGTTGTTGTAAGTATGATTTCTATTAATTCTAAAATTACCAACGCCTATATGGTTTTCCCTGTTTTCTTTATACATACGTATACCAAAGCGTAAAACCCTGGGGCCTGGTTGAACGATCTCTAAACCTTATTTGTTTACTATAAAATTGTCCAAATAAATGACTTGGAAGTTCAGTTCAGTTCAGTTCCTTAAATGATAACAGCATACTTCTCTTGTGCTTAGAGAACAATAGATTTGTAATTAGCAATAAAATTTGTATGACGTCATATGATACTAGTTTAATATTACTTTCCATGTCTAGTAGTGTCATTCACTTTGTAGTCGCATCAATTTCAATAAATTGATCATATTGTTGGTAGTAATCACTATGATTGTATATTTTAAGCCTAACTTATGATAGATGCTCCACGTAAATCATTGAGACTATTTAAAGACACAATATATTCTGAAGGCACACAAATTTGTCATGGCAAGTGGCAACCTTCTCGTTCAATAAGGTTGATTTGTATTTTGTACATAAAAAGTGAAGTTCCGTGTCTCCAAGTGGGGTAAGGGGCAGATGCATTCTGCATACATCTGTTTCACTGATCGATTTTCTTTAGGGACAAGTAGTAGATCAGCCTTCTGTGTCCTGCCAGACCGAGACATTTTTTTTTTCTTAGTCTCTTCGGGAATTGAGCCAAGGACCCCTCGGTTCTACCCTCACATGTCAACCACTTTACTTAAGCAAGGCGGTCTATGTACATACTGTTCATTTTTTAAAATAAGATAAATAATAAAAATATCTTTATTTCACAACCATACAATTTATAAAATATACAATTTAGTTTATTTTTGATCAACAAATCTTGTGAATAAATATAGCCTAGATATAAAATAGTATGTCTATAAAACTATGTTGGTCTATAGCTGGGTATAGCTACTACATAAATATTGTAATTTTTTTTAAATACTTAAATACAATTTATTATGTACTAGCGGTCCGCCCCGGCTTCGCCCGTGGTACATAATTACGTTTTCTCTACATAAGAACCATCCTCGTACTTCAAGGAATATAATAAAAAAAGAATTATCGAAATCGGTTCAGCCGTTCTCGAGTTATGCGCTTACCAACACATTTTGCGATTCATTTTTATATATAAGAAGAAGAAGAAGAAGATTATCGATTGATTAATGCATAAAATTTTATTTTTAAATTAATTATTCCTTTTCGCTTTGAACCATGTATTAAATTCTGTGATTAAATTCATGACACAGATAGCACAGAACTTTGAAATTAAAAAATAGAATAAACAGTGAATGACGATGGATGATCTTCACTTTGACGATGGTGCCGACCTGCGGGTCTATGGGCGGCGGCGCGCGGCGGCGACTCGCTCTGCTCTCTCTGGTCGCGTTCGCGTTCAACCCCGTCTGTTGGCGCGCCAAGCAGCCGCTCCTTCATCTCGTGGATGTAAGGGCAACGCTGCATCGCGATGTAGAACTCGCGGACGCGCACCTGGATATACATTTAAGAACACTTTTATTTAAAGAAAAATAAAAATCATCTCAGAGAAAAATGCTATGTCGAGTATCAAGTAGCTTCGGTCAGTGAAAATAGATGTCGCTACTACACGCTATTGAGAAGAATTGAATCGCGCTAGCAAAGTTTTTTGTTGTATAATGATATAATTTTCTCCAATATCTAAAATAATATATTATGTATGAGCCAATCCTAATGTTTTATGAATTTTTGGAAAATCTGACATTTAGTCAGATTTTATATTATATTATATTATATTTTTATTTATTTATCTACCTTCACGTTTCTATAAGTATGTATATTGTATGTAATATAATATTTACTTAATAATATATGAATTATGAAGTATTAAGTATATTTATTTGTCTATTTGTATTCATTTGTAGTTTTTATTTAACTGCATACGATTTTCGCATAATAATTTATTTTCATATTAGCTTTCCGTTACAAATAAAGTAAAAGCATGTTTTTAATAAAAATCCTATCAATTTCAGCTGGCTGTGTGCATACATGGCGCAGATGAACCCTCTCATTGGCCCCAGATTGAACAACGAGACCCTCATATGGATAGCTCGCTCATGGGTAAGTGTTTTCGCATTTTCTTAGTTTTCTAGATGCCAACATAAAATTTTTTATGGTTTTTCTCCTAACAACCAACAAATCAAAATAACAACTATTGAAATAGGTAGGCCCACCCATTCCTATGTGATGCTGTTACCTAGTGAAAAGGAGGTTAATTTTTATATGTACAGATATAATACCCGCAGTGTCCCGTGGTTTTACTATCATTGCTTCTTGCCTACTGATCTTTGCGTGATGATATAATAGTCTATAGCCTTCCTTTGACCGCCTCCTTGGTACAGTGGTTGACGCGTGAGCGTAGCACCGAGGGGTCCTGGGTTCGATTCCCGGTGGAGACGAAGAAAAAAAAAATTTCTTGGTCTGGTAGGACACAGAAGGCTGATCACCTACTTGTCCCTAAAGAAAATCGATCAGTGAAACATATGTATAATGCATCTGCCCCTTACCCCACTAGGGGACATGGGACTTCACTTTTATAGCCTTCCTCGATGAATGGGCTATCTAACACCGAAAGAATTTTTCAAATCGACCAGTAGTTGTTCCATGTTCAAAGAATCAAACTCTTCAGCTATATAATATTAGTATAGATATATACAAGTGTGTTAGATAAAATTAATTTACATTCATAGGCAACAAAAATTATGCTTGTTGCTGCCTTCAGCATAATCACTAATTCACTACATAATAATTAATAAACAACAAAGTCGCTGTCTCTGCCTCCCAATGTATGCTTAAATCCTTAAAACTATGCAATGGATTTTGATGCGGTTTTTTGTAATAGATAGAGTGATTCAAGAGGAAGGTTTTATTATATAATTTATTACGTTTTAGACAAAGCGGGCGAAGCCGCGGGCGGAAAGCTAGTTTATAATAATAGTTTAATTTATTTGCTCGGTGAATCTGACGGCACACAAATTTGTCATGGCAAGTGGCAACCTTCTCGTTCAATAAGGTTGATTTGTGAAGGTCAAGGTGGTTTGTTTTTTTTAAAGATCGTTTAGTGAAACTTTTCAAAAATAACGCGTGGAAGTTTTAAAAGACAGGTGGTCCACGCAAATTATTTATTTATTTATTTATTTATTTAACACTTTATTGTGCAAAAAAACAAAATATACATAAAGGTTATAAAAAAATAAGATTAGAAAGCACAAAGGGCGGCCTTATCACTATGCAGTGATCTCTGCCAGGCAACCACGGGGAGAAAGGCAAAGAAGCGCAAAAAGTTGTCGGACAAAATAAAAACATATTTTTAGAATAGGGTAGAAATAATAAGAGAACACAATAAAATATATACACATTTTATACAGTACATGATATAAATACGTAAAAATGAACAAAAAAAAAAATATATATATAAATAATAATATTACTAATATTACCTAAATAAATATATGAAATACAAATATATCATAAGATACACATACATACATACACATATGCATACTGCATAGTAGTAACTATATAAATATTAAATATATATAATATATATATATAAATAAATATAAATATGTCTAAATAGAAGTATACTACATAAACTAATCCGAATTATAGGCAGTTAAGAGGAAATGATTACGGACATGATGTTTAGAAAAATTATTTTAATTTTTCTAAAGACTTTTAGAATTTTCTTGTTTTCTGGTTCTTTAACAAATGTGTAACATGAATACACATATTTATGTCAAAAGATGCAGATAAAGTAAACATCATAATGATAACTCAAAAACTTTAAGTAATATCTGAATCAAATTAAAGGTCCATGTCAAAAGAGGCAGTTTCAAAAAGAAAAGGTTATCCTACTAATATTATAAATGCGAACATTTGTATGAGGATGTGTTTGTTACTCTTTCACGCAAATTATACTGAACCGATTACAATAAAATTTAGCACACATATAGAGGGTAACTTGAATTAACACATAGGATAGGTTTTATCCCAGAAATCCCACGGGAACGGGAAATATGAATGAATGAATGAATGCTTTATTGTACACACCAAAATGATGAAATAACATTAGGTAAAATATACATAAATTGCACAATAGGCGAAATATGCGGGTTTTCCGTCGAAAACGCGGGCGAAGCCGCGGGCGGAAATCTAGTTAGATATATGTATAGGTAGTTAAAAATTACTACGCGCGTGTCAAATGCGGCTTAGTACGGTGTATGTGTAATGTTTTATTTTTTATTGTCTTAATTATTTTATTCAGCATTATTTTTATTAAATAGCTAGCTGTAGTGCCGCGCGGTTTCATTCAACACGTGCATCCAAATCTGACCCGTAGTTTTTTTCATGAAAGAGTAAATAACAAACATACATACATTCATCCATCCTTGCTAACTTTCGCATTTATAATATTAGCGGGAAGTAGAATAATGATTTTTTTTTTGTAATGTAAGCAATGTGCACTGCACAAATCCATAAACATTTGACTATATAAATATTTAACTATACGGCTGAGTCGGCGTGTCGCATAGGAACGTCTATCGCTGACCCTAGCGCATTCCCTTTTTATCCGACTTCAAAAAATGGAGGAGGTTATCAATTCGGCCGGTATGTTTTTTCTTTCGTTCTTTCGTCTGTTAAAGATGTTGAATATTTAAGGTTGAGTGTAAACATGCTTGCAGCCAAATTTTGACTGGCAACCTAGTTGATATATATTCTCCTAATTATAAATACATATAGTTACATAAAAATTCGGTTTTCAGCAAAAAACCGATGAACACACTAATCTTATATTTATAATTTTTATAAGCCAGCAACCCTTATTTGCGGCCGGATTTAATTAGGCAACCATATATGATAATAAATAGAAAAAAATTAGCTTTAATTTGATATATGATTCATAAATGTGCGTTATGAACGTAAAAATAAATCGAAATCATACCTGTTTGCACCAGGCTGCCAAGATGTTGCGGCCAGGTGAAAAGCGGCAACCGTGATTTTTTAGAATTTTTATATCATTTGACGTGATGTAGACTACATTTTATTCAAAAAACAAGTGAACGAATTTTTTTCCCAAAAATCGATTAGAAAAATTTTAATTAAACATGCTTGCGGCCAAATTTTGACTGGCAACCTAGTCGATATATATTCTCCTAATTATAAATATACATAAAAATTCGGTTTTCAGCAAAAAACAGATGAACGCACTGATCCTGCAGCCGGATCTCGTACTATAAGCTCTCGTACTATAATGATTTATTTTTGTAATGTAAGCAATGTGCACTGCATAAATCCATAAACATTTGACTATATAAATATTTAACTATACGGCTGAGTCGGCGTGTCGCATGGGAACGTCTATCGCTGACCCTAGCGCATTCCCTTTTTATCCGACTTCAAAAAAAGGAGGAGGTTATCAATTCGGCCGGTATGTTTTTTTTTTTATGTAAGTATGTACACCGATTACTCCGAGGTTTCTGAACCGATTTACGTGATTCTTTTTTTGTTCGATGCGGGATGGTGTCGAATTGGTCCCATAAAAATTTTATTCGGATAGGCCCAGTAGTTTTTATTTTATAAGCATTTGTTTCTGTATTTGTAAATGTTGCAAGTGCAAGTTTGAAGTCGGTTGTTTTTAACGCAGTTATCACTTGTCACGACGTAATTTTGTTTATATATTAGTAGCTGTGCCCCGCGGTTTCACCCACAGTGCTCCGCCCCTGTTGGTCTTAGCGTGATAATAATACATAGCCTATAGCCTTCCTTGATAAATGGATTATTTAACACTGAAATAGTTTTTCAAATCGGACCAGTAGTTCCCGAGATTAGCGCGTTCAAACAAACTCTTCAGCTTCACTACATAGTACAAAACAAAGTCGCTTTCTCTGTCCCTATATGTCCCTTTGTATGTTTAAATCTTTAAAACTAGGTACGCAAAGGATTTTGATGCGGTTTTTTTAATAGATAGAGTGATTCAAGAGGAAGGTTTTAGTATATAATTTACTAGGTTTCCGCCCGCGGCTTCGCCCGCATTTTCAAAGATAAACCCGCATAGTTGCCGTTCCCGTGGGATTTCCGGGATAAAACCTATCCTATGTGTTAATCCAAGTTACCCTCTATATGTGTGCTAAAATTCATTGTAATCGGTTCAGTAGTTTTTGCGTGAAAGAGTAACAAACATCCATACAAACTTTCACATTTATAATATTACTAGCGGTCCGCCCCGGCTTCGCCCGTGGTACATGTTTACGTTTTCTCTACATAAGAACCATCCTCGTACTTCAAGGAATATAATAAAAAAAGAATTATCGAAATCGGTTCAGCCGTTCTCGAGTTATGCGCTTACCAACACATTTTGCGATTCATTTTTATATATAAGAAGACTAGCGGTCCACCCCGGCTTCGCCCGTGGTACATATTTACGTTTTCTCTACATAAGAACCATCCTCGTACTTCAAGGAATATAATAAAAAAAGAATTATCGAAATCGGTTCAGCCGTTCTCGAGTTATGCGCTTACCAACACATTTTGCGATTCATTTTTATATATAAGAAGAAGATTAGGATTATTATTAGGATTAGGTTTTAGACAAAACGGGCGAAGCCGCGGGCGGTAAGCTGGTTATAATATAAGTATAGATGAATTGTAACCTAGAAGTCAGTTAGTATTTTACCAAAGTCACAGTCAGTCCAAAGATACAACAATTACTATGCAAATAACCTTGCATTTGAAACTGGGCTAAATATAAATTCATTCGGTTCGTTCACGTGATGTAGACACGAGGAACAGAATATAGATGCTTCAAGATGAGATGCTAATATCAATGTGAAAGTGTTTGTTTGTTTGTCTTTTACGTCGTAACGGAGCGATTTATATCCGATTTGAAACGAGAGTACGTGTGTTCTGACTAAGTTTTTTAGCTTTGTAGGTTACTTTTGACTGTGTGAACAGAATTTGATGATTCTTTTTTTTTTGATAGCTGGTGCCGTGTCACGATTAGTTTTTTGTTAAAAATAATTATTTGATGGGAGTTTTGTGTCTGGAAATAAGTAGGAGTCTTAGGCTGCATTTCAGTGCGTTGAAACATCTGATTCCAACGTGCGGTGTCTTTTATTTACTAGGAATAAGGCGCTACATCATTGTCAACTGTCAAGTATCATCAATACCCGTTCAGTGGTTTTCGCGTGAAAGGATAACAAACACACCTGTACTATTAATAAAATATGTAACTAGAAACTTAAAAAAATGTATCAAAATTGTTGCGTAGTTTTAAAGATACATAGAGAAAGACAGAAGTGACAGAGTTCTATGTAGTTATGCGTGTATATGTAAAATGTATTTATTTTTTAAATATTAATATGTCAAGTTTCATACTCAAGACCCGTCCGCACAATTTTCGTAAAAGTCTTTTTTTTAAATCGCTTTTTTTACATACGCTACGTTTTTCGTAAATGGGGTACCAATACAAAGGTTTTGTTTCAAGAATTAATATAGAGATTAGCAGTTTTCGCTTTCATACAATATCCATACATATATATAATATTACTAGCGACCCGCCCCGGCTTCGCACGGGTGCAATGCTGATACTAAATACACTACAGAAAAACTTTTAACGTTGTATATAAAAACATAGCGGCCCGGCCGGCCGGCCGGTACCGCTGCAAACGGTACGTCCCGCAATTTTTAAATCTGTAATATCTTCGAAAATATTCACTTAAATCATACGGTGTAAAGGGCCATATAGATCTATATTAAATGAACAATGTATTCAAGGTATTTAATTGGTTAAGGATTAATGCTGTATTGGTTAAAATCGCTTCGAAAATTAGCCATTATTTGTCGTAAAAAGTAAATGACAAAAAAAAAGTTATTGTGGGTTATCCATAAGAGATAGACATATGCCATCGCGGACTTTTCTGTAGACCTTTTCAATGTGTACAATACTTAGTACATTATTTTGATAAAACTCGTAGGGTTCAGCCTGCGTTTGCAATGTAAGCGGAAGAAATGTAATTATTTACGACATCACATTAGAAACCTCAAAAATAACAGTACTTCTCCACTATTTAATGGATGTTATTATACATATAAACCTTCCTCTTGAATCACTCTATCTATTAAAAAAGACCGCATCAAAATCCGTTGCGTAGTTTCAAAGATCTAAGCGTACAAAGGGACATAGGGACATAGGGAAATAGGGACAGAGAATGCGACTTTGTTTTATACTATGTAGTGATAAATGCGAAAGTAACTCAGTCTGTCTGTTACTCAATCACGCCTAAACTACTGAACCAATTCGCATGAAATTTGGTATAGAGATATTTTGATACCCGAGAAAGGACATAGACTACTTTTTAAAACTTAAATTATACTTTTTTTTTCCGGGAAAATGACGCAATCCCGGAAATCCTACGGGAACGGGAACTATGTTTGGTTTTTCGTAAATTACCGCGGCCGCGAAGCCGCGGGCGGAAGCCTAGTTATCCGATAGCTTTCCGCCTGCGGCTTCGCCCGCGTTTTCAAAGAAAAACCCGCATAGTTCCCGTTCCCGTGGGATTTCCTGGATAAAACCTAGCCTATATTACTCGTGGATAAAGTAGCTTTCGAATGGTGAAAGAATTTTTTAAAATCGGTCCAGTAGTTTATGAGCCTATTCATTACAATCAAACAAACAAACAATCAAAGTTTTCCTCTTTGTAATATTATTAGTGTAGATTATAGCCATACAAATTCCATATAATATGTACATCCGTGGTAATGCACTTTGATTCGTTAGGTCAGCTTGTATCAGATAAAAGGGCTGATAGACGTAGGAACTTTAAAACCGCGGTTTTAAAGTTCGCGTACTTACTCGGCTCGACGTCGGTGACACACGCAAGAGCTTGGTCAGTAGCTTCTCGCGTGTCACCGATATCGAATGTCTCTATGTCATCAACAGAGGGAATTTTATGTTATTCAGGAATTAAATATAGACTTTTTTAATTTAATAACCAGCACTTATTTTTAAGTAAATAGCATTCTAACAAAATAAATGTTCAAAAATTGAAGGATATATTTTCGTTTTTACTATTATATTTTGAGGGTACTTTACAAAAAAAGAGCGTGTGCGCCGAGCCCACGCGTCAGGAGTGAAACTTCCTTGGCGTGATTCAAAGATACCTTCGCCAATATTCAATTATATTATATTCATTCATATTAATTATATTAAATTATTTTCATAAAACTAAAAGAAGAAGACGAAATTAATTGAACTTTTGCACTTAGTAACACCTATTATAGCTAGACAGGCTAGGCTCGCGGCTCGCGGTGGTGACAGACGTGCGAGCGAAGGCGGGCTACGAGTAAAATTTCAAACATGTTGGATCTTCAACGAACTTACTCGACGGTTTTTAAGTACGCGTACTTGGGGTGACACACGAGCGAAAAAGGTCGTCGAGCCACAAGTTCGCGTACTTACTCGTACGTCTGTCACCCCTTTAAAGTCTAGACACGGTGCATTTAGATTTTAGACCAAACGAACATATAGCTAGAGCAAGAGCATTCTTTCGTGATCTTTTAGTGTAAAAGAAAACTCGTATTCAGTGATGTTCAGTATTAGAAAATTGCATAGAATCTTTTCGAACTTACTAAGCCCGGCCGTACACGGACTGCTCGAGCATTTAATGGCTGAGTGAGGTACACAGACTGCTCGAGCGGTCGGTCGTTGACTGCTCGAAGCTGTCGCTACCAACCGCGCAGTGAACAACGAAATAATGCTCTACGCCTGTTTACACTAAAAGAATTTGACATAGTGGAGTTAGAAATGAGCATTCGCTCGTTTGATCTGAATGCACCGTTAGAATCAAGTCTAGATATAAATTAATACCACGTGTGCGAGCGTACTTTGTTTTATTTAGCACGTGTAGATAAATATATAAGTAGATTATTTTAATCTATATCTCCTTACTAATATTATAAATGTGAAAGTAACTCTGTCTGTCTGTCTGTTACTTAATCACGTCTAAACTACTGAACCAATTTGCATGAAATTTGGTATGGAGATATTTTGATACCCGAGAAAGGACATAGGCTACCTTTTATTGCGAAATATGTACCACGGGCGAAGCCGGGGCGGACCACTAGTACTTAATATAATAAAGCTGAAGAGTTTGTTTGTTTGTTTGAACGCGCTAATCTCGGGAACTACTGGTCCGATTTGAAAAATTCTTTCGGTGTTAGATAGCTCATTTATCGAGGAAGGCTATAGGCTATAATTATAACATCACGCTAAGACCAACAGGAGTGGAGCCAAGCGGGTGAAACCGCACGGCGCAGCTAGTTATTTGTAATTAGACATTAATTCTGTTTGATTAGTATCGCGTGATGATACTTCTAATTATTTATATAATATGTACATGAAAAAACAGCTGACAAAAAGAAACTAAAGATTTTAACGGATTTTAAACGCGATTTATCATTTATTCATTACATGTATTAGTCTCCCCGTGACCACGCTCGCTGCATAGTGTGCGAAAGGTCGGGATAATAATATAATGTATAAAACGCGTTAAAATCCGTTAAAATCTTTAATTTCTAAATACTCGTGTAAAATCAAACCCAAAAAATATAAGAATACATACAAAAAGAATAATGTTTTGAATGTTTTTTATTCTTTAAGAACTTTTTTTTTGAAGGCTGGCTCATCTTAATATACATATATATAAATCTCGTGTCACAATGTTTGTCCTCAATGGACTCCTAAACCACTTAACCGATTATAATAAAATTCGCACACCATGTGCAGTTCGATCCAACTTGAGAGATAAAATAGTTTAAACATGTAGGTACCACGGGCGAAGCCGGGGCGGACCACTAGTAATATAATATGTACTGTTTAACTTATATATGAAAGTTGACGAATTCGTTTGTTTGCTTGAACGCGCCAATCTAAGGAAAATTTAAAGAATTATTTCAGTGTTAGATAGCCCATTTATCGAGGTAAGCTCATGCTAAGACCAATAGGAGCGGAGCAATACTGGTAAAACCGTGGGCCACGGCTAGTTAATTATAAAACACTGTTTTGTGTTTTTTCTTTATCGGATTTATCTTGCCAACTATCCAATCTGTCAACGTGCGGTCGAAGGTTCTTGACACCAAGATTTCTCGTTACCTAAAAAAAATACCTCAAGAATTTTTATACTCTGTGTATTTTAAATTTTAATCACATGTATTTTATTACAGGGCAACGCCTACACCAAGTAAGTGACATGAGAAACAAGCAGAAAAAAAAATTGTCGCAACGCTACGAAAAAAAAAAATTATCTGTATTAAAAACGCGGCAAAATGTGTGGACGAATGTTATGATAATTTTAAGGTTATATTTTTCAAAATATTAATACAAATATCAGTTGTTGAATTTATTATGATCCTGATTGAATGTAAGATGTAATTTTATTTATTATCCACAATTTATTAAATGAAATGTTTTATTATTTGATTCATGCCATTCCAATCACCAATTTATAATAAGTAATAATATGATAACATGTATTTAATTGTAGATAATTATGTTCAAATAAATATAGTAAATACTGTTTGTTTTTGTTTTATTTTAACCTGTATAAAATTAATTTTAAATATTTGGCATTTATTAATATTCCAAATTGTAGTGGTGAAAACTTAGAGCGTGAAAGTATGAAAATTGAGGAATAATTAACTTTTAATAAAAACTTGATCTGAAAAAAATCTTAAAATCGGTCCAATACCATTGAGATAATATTACTATACGTATGGAGGAGACACCACGAACAAAATCTGTGCGCCATTTTTTTGCTCTAACTAAGTTTTAAAAATTATTATCTAGTTAGGTTC
Organism: Colias philodice; assembly: GCF_061535455.1. Classification (NCBI taxonomy): domain Eukaryota; kingdom Metazoa; phylum Arthropoda; class Insecta; order Lepidoptera; family Pieridae; genus Colias; species Colias philodice. The sequence continues at coordinate 4,747,704 of NC_143114.1, read as the reverse complement.
TTACCGATGAAAGTTATTCCTTTGCACATTTCCGTATTATTTGTATTATTTGTGCAATATCGTAACACACACGAAGGCATATTTGATGCGTTTCACTTTAAAACCATTAAAAAAACCGCTCAACATACGTCATGTGGCGTATGTTGAGCGGAACATAAGTGTTGTAGGCGGTGTCGTCTCCATATATGTATATCTCAATGTCCAATACTTAATTATAATTATTGTGTTTTAAAATTAAAAGGTCCTATAATAAAACTTAAATGTTAACTAAGCTCATTGTTGTTCTATTTCTTTATTATATGCTAATAAAGTAATTATTCTATGCTATAAGTACAATAAACAGCTATCATAAGTATAAGAGTAAGTATAAGAATAAATAATTTGGAAAATCCAAAAGTGCACGCCTCATAATTTTTTTTTAATAAATATTTATTAATTATTATTTTTGTTTATTTAATAACAATTAAACCACATCGAATCAGACCCTGAAAAATGAAAGGGTTCTATTCCTGAGCATACTCAAGCGTAAGAGAAAAAAAAAGACTCGATTAGTAAAGTATTTCGGTCGCTATCGTGTTAACAAGAAAAAGGATCCGCACATACAGACACACGGACGTCCAAGACAGAACTTTTTTAAACTGTTTTTTAACTAGTTTAAATAACAAAAATGACATCAAAAATATCATGAACGTTAAAAATAGTGTTTTTTCTTAATATGTGTGTGTATGTATTATCTTACAAGTGCAATGTATGATACATAAAGACATTTTAAGTTTGAAAAATCAGATGTTTTGCGCGAAGTGACAGTAGTACCCACCTCAACGCTTCGCTTATGAGGCGTGCAATTGGAAAATCCAAAAGTGCACGCCTCATAATTTTTTTTTAATAAATATTTATTAATTATTATTTTTGTTTATTTAATAACAATTAAACCACATCGAATCAGACCCTGAAAAATGAAAGGGTTCTATTCCTGAGCATACTCAAGCGTAAGAGAAAAAAAAAGACTCGATTAGTAAAGTATTTCGGTCGCTATCGTGTTAACAAGAAAAAGGATCCGCACATACAGACACACGGACGTCCAAGACAGAACTTTTTTAAACTGTTTTTTAACTAGTTTAAATAACAAAAATGACATCAAAAATATCATGAACGTTAAAAATAGTGTTTTTTCTTAATATGTGTGTGTATGTATTATCTTACAAGTGCAATGTATGATACATAAAGACATTTTAAGTTTGAAAAATCAGATGTTTTGCGCGAAGTGACAGTAGTACCCACCTCAACGCTTCGCTTATGAGGCGTGCAAAAAATGCAATAAAAACAACATAAAATATATTATACGCTAGAACCGCTAGAATGACACTAGAAGAGCATAGTTTACATCGCGGTTTCCTTTTAAATTTTAACATAATGGTATGAATTTAGAGAAATACAACTTAATCAAACAAGAACATAACATTTAAATATACACACAAAATTAATAACATACCTACATAATATTACACAAATCAGTACTTATCCAATACTGTTGCAATAATGCTAGGTAACCATTTTTAAATTTCCCGCTCAATGCTCATTCGCCGCGTTCCAAACTACGACACAAAGAAGGTTATATATGCCAAAACGCATTCTATTCAATCAAAATTCAATGTTTCTCTAAAAATATATCACGATGCGTTTTACAATTAGTTCTTTTGTGTCTACAATCTACAATGTAATTCGTTCAATATGTCAAGACCACGTCAAACGATCACATGGTAGGTTATGTAAGGGTACGTTTTGGCGGGACGCCAAAAATTCTACGCATCAAGACACAAGGTTACTCAATGGGGGTCAAATGGTTTTTCAAAATAGCACTCACTTATATAATTTAAAGTAGAGTATTTATTGTGTAGTTTTAGGTAGTAATTAATAATAATTAATAGAGGAAAGTTAGAATTTGAGGTTGATTTGACAAGATAGGTACAACCGTTCCTACTGAAGATTGAGTCGCTTCTAAAATATGTGTCTTTGCTGAACTTTACAACAGAAATGATAAATATGACATTTTTTATTACATGGGCTCTAGTTATTAATTATTTTAACTCTTAATAGGTAGGTACATCTTTTCATTTAAAGATTTTACCATTATTCATTCTAATGTGTTTGAACTATGATGTAAAATCAACGTTTGAGTTGTCACTACAGGTCCACCGTCCAGCTGAAGAACATTCCAGTGACCCGAGCACGGAGCGACATATTATTATCACATATCTTGCTGACCTGCGAATAATATTTTTTTTTCGTAGTACCTAGCAAGATGAGGTTTTTATTTACACGTACACACTACACATACATTTTCATGCAGGAAGGAATTGCCACTATGCAATCATTTGATTTTTTCCTTATTTTTTATTTCTAATAAGTAGGTAAGTACTTACCTACTACCTAGGTAGGTATGGACAGATTTTTCAAGCCTTAAAAAACTTATTCGTCGAATATTAATTAATTAATAATTAATTTATTTTATCATTTTCTGTATTTAGTTCCTGACAATTTATAACACAACCTATCTGAACCATTTTACTTGTTATCAATTCTAGGATGATTGTGATGATACTAGGACAAGGTCATGACCGTATGACTCACGTATAACGTCAATTTCAAAGGGCCTTGTCCCTAATACGATGCGATATGGAAAATATAGAAAATTGTCTCGTTTGACATTTGGAAAATTACAACCTACCTACCTAATATAATTTTTTATGTTGGAATTGTAATCTTTAGTTAATATTATAAAGCTGAAGAGTTTGTTTGTTTGTTTGAACGCGCTAATCTCAGAAACTACTGGTCCGATTTTATAAATTCTTTCGGTGTTATCAAGGAAGGCTATAGGCTATATATCATCATGCTAAGACCAACAGGAGCGGAGCACTGCGGCCTGCGGGTTAAACCTCAGGGCACAGCTAGTATACGATATTTGGAAGATGTAAAGTAAATTGCTAAATTATCTTTGGATTTTCATTTATTACGAGGTAATGAATTTATTTGATTAGTATATTATTATTATTACGACCTCCTTGGTGCAATGGTTGATGTGTGAGCGAAGAATTGCTATTCCTGGAGGGGCTTAACAAAAAAAATCTTTGTCTGGCAGTACACAGATCAACCACTTGTCCCTAAGAGCCCGCGCGCACTAATTTTAACTTGCCCGATAGCTTGAGAGCATCATGCATCGGTATAGCATATGGCAGTGTGCGCACTTGCAGATTAAAAGTTGTACATCTGTGAACTATCGAATCCGACAGCCCGATCCCTATTCGATCAAAGCTTAGATCAAACAATCGATCGACTGTCGGCAGACTTATATCGCTAGTGCGCGCTGGCCCTAAAGAAAATCGATCAGTGAAACAGATGTACAGGTATTATGCATAGACTGCCGTCTGCCCCTTACGCAGTAGGTAACTAATACTTAACCTTTTGACCGCCAGAGCAAAAACGCATCGCCGTGCCCTCCACGCCAAGCCACAAATTCAATGAGATAACCTTGAAAATAGTAGGGAGTCCAAAATGTTATCGATAAACATAATAATTCACGTTTGAATATTTGAATAAACAGCTTATAACACAAAAATAATATTTATTTAACCTCATCTCCTACTGTAAAAACTTAAGACCACATTTATAGCAACTATCAACAAAAAAAATCAACCTTTTGAGATACAAAAATACATATAAAATTGCAGCCAGTTACAGCACTATTCTCTATCAGTTACGCCCCATTGGCATGTATACATGCCAATGGCGCGGGCAACCATCCTTTTTTTTATAATCTCTCGCTTCTGATTAGGGATGTGTAGCTGTATATTATTATAACTTATCGAGTTTATTTATTAAGTTTATATGAACTATAGGTATTATTGTGGAGTGATACCAAAACAACTATTACCTTTAAATAAAGGGAATTGCATTAAAACTACATATTTATTTTCCAATCATTTAGTTTAATACTTGAGTTATTACAAATACTAATTATATGTAGGTACCTATTTAGGTCAATTACCATATTTTGATATGACATAGCGACAATTTGTATCATAAGAATATTCTAATAAAGGCACTGATTAGACTTATTAGGTAATAAATTTTGAAAACTGCTCGCTCACTCGCCCGCTACTCGATAAAATATTTTTACAACTTTCCGCACTTAACAACACGGCACGCGCTTACGACGTCACCAGTCCGACATCTATTCATGTCAATGGCGCAGAAGGGATTGCATATCGATACTGTGCTAGGGATGCGCATGATTGGCGAAAAGGAAAATATTCAAATCAACAATATCCACAATATAGACAATATGGTATTATACCAAAGAATGTAGTATTTACCTTTTTTCTCAGTGACTAAGCTTATATATTTTTTTTGTAGTTATTACAAAAATTAAGCGAATTAGAGTAATTTCGCTAAAATTTTAATGAAGTTACTTGAATATTACACTACATCACTAGTAGGCACGTATACATGTCATTGGCGCGAGAGAACATGCTTTTTTAGCCATTAATTAAGTTATTTTTTGTCATCAAATATTTGAATAACTACTTGGCAATTTTGTTTACTGTGTACAATTATGTAATAACTGGGGATTCAGTTCATAAACTGTATAAATAAAACACGTAAAAGTAAAGGTTTAATATGTTTATTTTGTATTTATCTATGATCTGTTTCTTGGCATGTATAGGTGTCGTTGGCGCACAGGGCACGATTGCGCATGACATCTATAGATGTCGTTGGCGTTCAAAAGGTTAATCTGTGCCCATACCACAATAGTTACAAATGCCAACGTTTTCCCTGCTAACAAGACGGTCAATAGTCGAGTTTACGCATACTGCATCAAATAAATGTAATGACGTGTATAATATTTATTATTTATATTACATAACTAGATTTCCGCCCGCGGCTTCGCCCGCGTTTTCAAAGGAAAACCCGCATAGTTCCCGTTCCCGTGGGATTTTCGGGATAAAACCTATCCTATGTGTTAATCCAAGTTACCCTCTATATGTGTGCTAAATTTCATTGTAATCGGTTCAGTAGTTTTTACGTGAAAGAGTAACAAATATCCATACATCCATACATCCATACATCCATACATCCATACAAACTTTCTCCTTTATAATAGTATTAAGATAATAAGCAAGGTTTAAGCGTAGAAGTAGTTATTGCGCGTTATCTGCATTAGTTCAAACATTACCTTTCAAATCACTCTATAATCTATATCTTCTTCTTCTTCTTATATATAAAAATGAAACGCAAAATGTGTTGGTAAGCGCATAACTCGAGAACGGCTGAACCGATTTCGATAATTCTTTTTTTATTATATTCCTTGAAGTACGAGGATGGTTTTTATGTAGAGAAAACGTAAATATGTACCACGGGCGAAGCCGGGGCGGACCGCTAGTAGTTTATAAGTTTATTTCTCTGTCCCTATGTCCCTAGGTACCTATGCTTAAATCTTTAAAACTACGCAATGGATTTTGATGCAGTTTTTTAATATACAGGGTGTCCCACTATTGGTATACTAAGCGCGAAGGGACTTGTAGTTTTACATACACTGATCAAAAAATTTTTGCTAAATTTTTCCTGAAAATCCATGTTTTCTTCTCTAGCTTCGCACAGCCGGCATAATATACCGCTTGGCTAATGTGAGCATTTTGTCTATTATAAAACATAATTAAACGATAGGTCACGTGCTGGTAGCAAAGCTGGGCGGGTTGCTTGGTATGGGTGTACAGTGTACACATAGAGTTTTAAGAATCCATCTATTTGAAAAAAAAAACTGCGCCTGGAATTTTATAAGTATTTTTTACGTACTCAGCGTATGCAAAACTATTACCTCCTTTGAGCTTAGTATACCAACAGTGGGACACCCTGTATAGAGCTGTGGTGAATAGGTAGTAGCTATAAATATATCCAATCAAATTAATCCAATAAAACAATTTTGTCTAATATATGTATACTAGCCCTTTTAGTTGACAAGGCCATGATCAAGTTTTATATGTTATCAATCCAAGGCTTGAATATTCGTGGTCCAAACTTCAAAACCATTTCGTTGTTTAAAAATAATTTCCTTAACAGTTATGTAGATATGTGAAAATATCTCGTTTGGCTGAAAATATTAAAAAAGAGCGTGTGTGCCGAGCACGCGTGCTAGAAGTGATACTTCTTTGGCAAAATTCAGAGATACCAAAATCGTCGCCTGACGCCTTCATGACATGACGGTATTGCCATGACGCGACCTTGAAATTTCGCTCTCAACCCGCCTAAAGAAGTTTCACTTTAAAAATTCCTAACAAAATTCGTAAAAGCGAAAAAAATTACGTAATGAACATAAAATAGCTGACATAGTGACACAGTGCGTTATTGCCAACAGGAAGAAAAAAAACATTGTAATTTTAGTAGAGAACATTGCTCTAAAATAACCGCGAAGTTGACATTGTTGACAATGTTAGGAATTATTACGGATAAAAAATTTACATTTTAAAGAAATTGATAAAACCGATAAATCAAAAAGCTTATCACGAGATTTCACAGATAAATAACACCATTTATAGAGAAATCACGTGTTTTGAAAAGTATTTAGTGAAATGCTTTAATTTTAAAATGTTTATCTTGAAAATATGTAGCAGTAAAAATAGATTGAAATTTTTATGTAAAATGAAATAAAGTAAGTAGACTCTTTTGCAGGAGGAAATAATTCTAATTAAAAATATAAACTGCGGAGTTTGTGTGTTGTTTGAACGCTTAGTTTTAACTTTGAACGCACATATATATAGAACTATGTACTTTATCGATATCAAAAATTATTCATTTCTTGGGTTATTTTTTAGGGTTCCGTATCGAAAGGGTAAAATTTCCCTATTACTGAGACTTCGTTGTCTATCTGTCTGTCTGTCTGTCTCCAGGCTGTATCTCGTAAACCGTGATAGCTAGAAAGCTGAAATTTTCACAAATTATGTATTTCCGTTGCCGCTATATAAGATTCAATACTAAAAAGTAAAAAAAATAGATGTATTATTTATTTTTGTTTTTTCTTATATTTTTTGTAGGTACTTACCTAGGTATCAGGTGAATCACGTTCCACTATCTCTTTATAATTACGCTAATTATATCAGTATATTAAGTTAGATAAACTATGATCGGCTTATCAGTCTCAACCGAATTCCTACGTACTTACCAACAATGAAACACATTCGACAAATCCGCAATGTGATACGGGAACAACGATATACAGGGTGTCCCACTGTTGGTATACTAAGCTCAAAGGAAGTTATAGTTTTGCATACGCTGAGTATGTAAAAAATACTTATAAAATCCCAGGAGCAGTTTTTTTTCAAATGGATGAATTCTCAAAACGCTATGTGTACACGTACACCTATAACAAGCAACCCGCCCAGCTTTGCCACCCACACGTGTGCTATCGTTTAAGATTATGTTTTCATAGACAAATTGCTCACATTAGCAAAGCGGTATATGCCGGCTGTGCGAAGCTAGAGAAGAAAACATGGATTTTCAGAAAAAATTGAGCAAAAATTTTTTGATGTAATTTTGTTAAGTATTTTTTACGTGATCAGTGTACGCAAAACTATAAGTCCCTTCGCGCTTAGTATATACCAATAGTGGGAATTGGGATACCCTGTATAGCCATGAGAGAAAGAACATCTTCTTATATATAAAATTCTCGTGTCACAATGTTAGTCTGCATACTCCTCCGAAACGGGTGGACCGATTCTCATGAAATTTTCTGTGCATATCGGGTAAGTCTGAGAATCGGCCAACATCTATTTTTCATATGTACCACGGGCGAAGCCGGGGCGGACCGCTAGTCTTATATATAAAATTCTCGTGTCACAATGTTAGTCTGCATACTCCTCCGAAACGGGTGGACCGACTCTCATGAAATTTTCTGTGCATATCGGGTAAGTCTGAGAATCGGCCAACATCTATTTTTCATATGTACCACGGGCGAAGCCGGGGCGGGCCGCTAGTCTTATATATAAAATTCTCGTGTCACAATGTTAGTCTGCATACTCCTCCGAAACGGGTGGACCAATTCTCATGAAATTTTCTGTGCATATCGGGTAAGTCTGAGAATCGGCCAACATCTATTTTTCATATGTACCACGGGCGAAGCCGGGGCGGACCGCTAGTATTATTATAATATTATGTACTTTTATATTAGGTATAATAAAATCGTAGGAAAGTCAAAACTGTACATTGAATATCACTACATAGTATAAAACAAAGTCGCTTTCTCTGTCCGTATGTTGCGCATCGGATTTTGATGCGGTTTTTTTAATAGATAGAGTGATTCAAGAGGAAAGTTTTAGTAGGTATATAATTTATTAGGTTTTAGACAAAGCGGGCGAAGCCGCGAGCGGAAAGCTAGTCCCACATATACATATTAACATAATTAATCAGATTACACTTAATTAGTTTGAATGAACAGCTGTGACGTCACAAAATGGGGCTAAATCAAATCCTAATCTAAATCCTATCTTTTAGTTTTATAGATTCAACTACGCCACGTTAGGTAAAGTCTCAGGGGACCATTCCTTTCACGTAATAAGCAGCGACGTAGTTTATAATATAAGTGTCTATCAAGCGGTAGTCCCGCCAGAGTTAAGTACCTATATGATTACCTATATCGTTGCGAATCTAAGTTATTTTTGTACATTTGCCAAAATATCTTAACAAATAGCTAAAAATTTACCCATTTATGCTAGTGAATCCATACTTACTAATATTATGAATGCGAAAGTAACTCTGTCTGTCTGTCTGTTACTCAATCACGCCTTAACTACTGAACCAATTTGCATGAAATTCGGTATAGAGATATTTTGATACCCGAGAAAGGACATAGGATAGGTTTTATCCCGGAAATCCTACGGGAACGGGTTTTTCTTTGAAAACGCGGGCGAAGCCGCGGGCGGAAAGCTAATATGAAAATAAATTACATATTATCATTCATATTATGCGAAAATCGTATGCAGTTAAATGAAAACTACAAACGAATACAAATAGACAAATAAATATACTTCATAATACATTATTAAGTAAATATTATATTACATACTAATAGAAACGTGTAGGTAGATAAATAAATAAAATCTGACTAAATGTCAGATTTTCCAAAATTTCTAGGATATTAGAATTGTAGCTCACACATATATTTTACCTCGCGGGGTCTTCCACGCAGGCCTTCACAGGCCTCGGGGTAACTGTTCGGGGCGACGGCCCCTTTCAGTGGTGGCAAGACTGGCAACGCCGCCTGCAACTACAGGCGGGGCACTGGGTGGGACCTAATGGTCCGAGGTGTCGTGTCCGGGAGGTGTCCTGCTGCAGTGCGATCGAGCCCGCGTGGTACCGCGGGCGATCTGCTAGCTGCTGCAGGGAGGAATGTCCGTGGGTGAAGCCACCCGCCACTTAGCGAGGTCGAGCCCGCCGTCAAGGTGCCGGGGGGCGCCCATCAGCCAGCGGCGAGGAAGCGGTCGTGTCCTAGGAGACTAGCCCCCCTAGTCAAGTGGCTTTCTGTTAGCGTAGCGTTCAATAGAATAGACTACGAATGTATGAGATTGACGTAGGCTGTAGATAAACGTATCTACAGGTTACGTCAATCTCATACATTCGTAGTCTATTCTATTGAACGCTACGCTAACAGAAAGCCACTTGACTAGGGGGGTAGGTCACGTGGTAGGCCTCTTATGTCCGGCGGTCTCCGATGGTATGGCGCGATGCCCTGCAAATGCTGGGATCGCGCTCCGTCGGCGCGCGCGAACATAGAGGAACTCAGGCGACGAACGAAGTCGTCCAGGCTCTCCATGCGCATTATCAGCGGGGATCGAACCCACGACCTAAAAGCAGTCACAGTGCTTTAAAAATCATAATGCGAAAGTAACTCTGTCTGTCTGTCTGTTACTCAATCACGCCTTAACTACTGAACCAATTTGCATGAAATTCGGTATAGAGATATTTTGATACCCGAGAAAGGACATAGGATAGGTTTTATCCCGGAAATCCTACGGGAACGGGTTTTTCTTTGAAAACGTGGGCGAAGCCGCGGGCGGAAAGCTAATATGAAAATAAATTATTATGCTAAAATCGTATGCAGTTAAATAAAAACTACAAATGAATACAAATAGACAAATAAATATACTTAATACTTCATATATTATTAAGTAAATATTATATTACATACAATATACATACTTATAGAAACGTGTAGGTAGATAAATAAATAAAAATATAATATAACTAATATAAAATCTGACTAAATGTCAGATTTTCCAAAAATTCATAAAACATTAGGATTGGCTCATACATAATATATTATTATATCGATCGCGATCGCGGGGTCTTCCACGCAGACCTTCACAGGCCTCGGGGTAACTGTTCGGGGCGACGGCCCCTTTCAGTGATAGCAACGCCGCCTGCAACTACAGGCGGGGCACTGGGTGGGACCTAATGGTCCGAGGTGTCGTGTCCGGGAGGTGTCCTGCTGCAGTGCGATCGAGCCCGCGTGTTATCGCGGGCGATCTGCTAGCTGCTGCAGGGAGGAATGTCCGTGGGTGAAGCCACCCGCCACTTAGCGAGGTCGAGCCCGCCGGCAAGGTGCCGGGGGGCGCCCATCAGCCAGCGGCGAGGAAGCGGTCGTGTCCTAGGAGACTAGGTCACGTGGTAGGCCTCTTATGTCCGGCGGTCTCCGATGGTATGGCGCGATGCCCTGCAAATGCTGGGATCGCGCTCCGTCGGCGCGCGCGAACATAGAGGAACTCAGGCGACGAACGAAGTCGTCCAGGCTCTCCATGCGCATTATCAGCGGGGATCGAACCCACGACCTAAAAGCAGTCACAGTGCTTTAAAAATCATAATGCGAAAGTAACTCTGTCTGTCTGTCTGTTACTCAATCACGCCTTAACTACTGAACCAATTTGCATGAAATTCGGTATAGAGATATTTTGATACCCGAGAAAGGACATAGGATAGGTTTTATCCCGGAAATCCTACGGGAACGGGTTTTTCTTTGAAAACGTGGGCGAAGCCGCGGGCGGAAAGCTAATATGAAAATAAATTATTATGCTAAAATCGTATGCAGTTAAATAAAAACTACAAATGAATACAAATAGACAAATAAATATACTTAATACTTCATATATTATTAAGTAAATATTATATTACATACAATATACATACTTATAGAAACGTGTAGGTAGATAAATAAATAAAAATATAATATAACTAATATAAAATCTGACTAAATGTCAGATTTTCCAAAAATTCATAAAACATTAGGATTGGCTCATACATAATATATTATTATATCCATCTCGGGGTCTTCCACGCAGGCCTTCACAGGCCTCGGGGTAACTGTTCGGGGCGACGGCCCCTTTCAGTGGTGGCAACGCCGCCTACAACTACAGGCGGGGCACTGGGTGGGACCTAATGGTCCGAGGTGTCGTGTCCGGGAAGTGTCCTGCTGCAGTGCGATCGAGCCCGCGTGGTATCGCGGGCGATCTGCTAGCTGCTGCAGGGAGGAATGTCCGTGGGTGAAGCCACCCGCCGCTTAGCGAGGTCGAGCCCGCCGGCAAGGTGCCGGGGGGCGCCCATCAGCCAGCGGCGAGGAAGCGGTCGTGTCCTAGGAGATTAGGTCACGTGGTAGGCCTCTTATGTCCGGCGGTCGCCGATGGTATGGCGCGATGCCCTGCAAATGCTGGGATCGCGCTCCGTCGGCGCGCGCGAACATGGAGGAACTCAGGCGACGAACGAAGTCGTCCAGGCTCTCCATGCGCAGGTCCCTGGAGATGACCTGATTCCGTACGAAGCGTGGTGCTCCGGAGATGGTGCGGAGCGCTAGCGACTGCTGCGCTCGCAGCGACTTGCGGTCTGTCTCTTTGGTTAACGCGAACCACGCTGGGGCCGCATAGGTGAGTCGCGTGCGAACGTACGCCTTGTAGATGCACAGCTTCGTACGGAGAGGCAGGTGAGATGCTAGCATGGGGCGGAGTATGTTCCGCACGGCACGCGTCTGGGCAACTACGTTCTTCACATGGGGCCGCATCGAGAGCGTCTTGTCAATGGTCACACCAAGGTACTTGGCCGTCGGTGACCATTCGACGCTCTCGCCCATGAGAGACACCGGGGGCGGCAGGAGGCGCGCCCGCCCGATGGAAATCGCCTGAGTTTTACCCACGTTGACCTTGAGTCTCCAGTCCTCCAGCCATGAGGGAAGCGCATCCAGTGCTCGCTGCATCTTTACCGATGCGTGCTTGGCGTTCAGCGAGGTGGTGATAAACGCAGCGTCGTCGGCATACAACGCTAAAATAGCTCCGCCAGCGACTGGAATGTCGTCCGTGTATCTGCTATAGCAGACGGGCGACAGGCAGCTTCCCTGGGGCACACCGGCTCGGATGGGGCGCTTTGTGGACAAAGCGTCTTCAACCGCCACTTGAAAACGCCTGTCTTGCAGGAAGGTGGCCACAGTCTTAACTACTCGACGCGGAGTAGTAGACGTGGACAGCTTGTAGACGAGTCCGGTGTGCCAGACGCGATCGAACGCCTTCTCCATATCAAGAAATACTGCAACCGATTGTTCTCGCTTGTTGTAAGCGGTAGCGAGGTGGTGCAGTACTCTCGTCACTTGTAAAGTGGTGGAGTGTTCGGCGCGGAACCCGAACTGTTCGTCGCGTGGCTGAAGGTGGGGCGTAATGTGCAGCAACAGTAGTTTCTCGAAAACTTTCGAGGTCGAGGACAGAAGAGTGATGGGGCGATAGCTCTCAGGCAGCATGATGTTCTTGCCTTGCTTGGGAATCAGGATGACTCGGCCGAGCTTCCACGGGGATGGAAAGTGCCCGGTACGGAGGATTCCATTGAAGAGCCGCGTCAGCGTTGCGATGGCTCGCGGGGGTAGGTGACGCAGCGCTTCGTTGGTGACTCGGTCGGGACCGGGGGCTTTGCGCAGTTTAGTTCGGCGAATCATCCTTTGGACTCGACCAGGGGAGAACACGACGGGATCTTCTGTCGGCGGTATCGGCAATTCTAAGTAGTCCATCACATGTCGCTTGATGGTCTCTACGTGCTGCACATTCGCAGTCGGATTAGGCGTAAACTGCTTCTCCAGGAAGTCTGCGAAAATCTCCGCTCGATCCTCGGCGCGGTAACGTGGGGTTCCGTCACCGGCCATGAGGGGTCTAATCGGAGAGGGCTTCCTGGAAAGCTGGCGGCAAAGGCGGTGCATGCCGGACCAGTCATCGCCGGCTCGCTCGATGGCGGTGTGCCAAGATTCGACTGCTACCGTTTCCAGTGCGTCTGATATCTTGGCTGCCAGGGCGTTCAGCCGCGTCTTCATGGCCGGGCATCGCAGGTTTTGCCATAGTCTACGCAGCTTCCTCTTCTCCTCTAACATCGCTAGTATGTAGGCAGGGAGCTGGGGTTTTCTACGAGTAGTTGCAGCATCGAGTCTCGAATCTCGAAGCGCATTGGACATGACTGCGCTGAGGTCCGTTGCGAGTCGATCGACGTCTGCAGGGCTCTCTACTCTAAAGGACGGCGAGTGTTCGGCCATGTGTTTGGCGAAGATTCTCCAGTCCTGGCGATGCTTTGGAGAAGGCAGCGATGTCGTCAATGGAGTCATTGTCAGCGTCAGGAGGACGGCTTGGTGGTCGGAGATGAGGTGGTCATCCAGGACGTCAAGTGACGGTGCGGCAGCGAGGCCGCGAGCTACTGCTATGTCGATGACGTCCGGAGTGTGGGCTGCACAGTACGGGTAGTGCGTTGGGACCTCTGGTCCTAGCACTTCGTAACCGTGGCGATCTGCATCGTCCAGTAGGCGTCTGCCGTCCGGGCTCACGGTGTTGGAGTTCCATGCCGTATGTTTCGCGTTGAAGTCGCCAGCGAGGATCGTGGGCAGTGGCGAGTCCAGCAAGGTTCGGACATCAGCCACTGCCAGTCGATTTTGCGGCGGCTTGTAAAAGGCGAACACACGGATGGGCTGGCGGTCTATGCAGATTTCTACGCCGAGGGCGTACGACGACTGCAACTGAGGTACTGGCAGCAGTTGGTGGATGAGGTTCCGACGGACCAGGACTGCTAATCCCCTGTAAGCAGTCCCGATCTATTATTATAGATATTGGAGAAAATTATATCATTATACAACAAAAAACTTTGCTAGCGCGATTCAATTCTTCTCAATAGCGTGTAGTAGCGACATCTATTTTCACTGACCGAAGCTACTTGATACTCGACATAGCATTTTTCTCTGAGATGATTTTTATTTTTCTTTAAATAAAAGTGTTCTTAAATGTATATCCAGGTGCGCGTCCGCGAGTTCTACATCGCGATGCAGCGTTGCCCTTACATCCACGAGATGAAGGAGCGGCTGCTTGGCGCGCCAACAGACGGGGTTGAACGCGAACGCGACCAGAGAGAGCAGAGCGAGTCGCCGCCGCGCGCCGCCGCCCATAGACCCGCAGGTCGGCACCATCGTCAAAGTGAAGATCATCCATCGTCATTCACTGTTTATTCTATTTTTTAATTTCAAAGTTCTGTGCTATCTGTGTCATGAATTTAATCACAGAATTTAATACATGGTTCTAAGCGAAAAGGAATAATCAATTTAAAAATAAAATTTTATGCATTAATCAATCGATAATCAAAATAAAAAAAACAAAGTGTGATTTCATTAAAAAAAAATGTTTTGGTAGGTGTATTGCTTAATTTTTGCCTGCTATCTATACTTCTATAATCTTCTTCTTCTTCTTTATATATAAAAATGAATCGCAAAATGTGTTGGTAAGCGCATAAAGCCGCGTATAAATTAAGCGCGGCAAACCATCGAACATTGGCGCGCGCGGCGGCCGCGCAAGCTCCGTCACGCTGGAACCCACTTTAAAAAAAACCTTACTTTTTTTCAGCCTATTTTACCTACAAACGATGCTAATAAATGTAGTATAGGTCAATTTTTTGTAGTCTTATTAGTTACTTAGAAAACATCATTGATATCGTTCGAAGTAAAAAATATAAATAATAGCGTGTTGATTAGTTTTGGAATGGGTTCCAAATTGATTGTAGTTTATTGTAGTGGCAAGAAAATTCTTTATTTGCGTTGTTTATCTCAAATTATTGCAAGAAGGTCACAATAACAAGATTTTAAAAAATAAATAACACTTGTTCAAAAACTACAAACGATGCCAATAAATGTAGTATAGGTCAATTTTTTGTAGTCTTATTAGTTACTTAGAAAACATCATTGATATCGTTCGAAGTAAGAAATATAAATAATAGCGTGTTGATTAGTTTTGGAATGGGTTCCAAATTGATTGTAGTTTATTGTAGTGGCAAGAAAATTCTTTATTTGCGTTGTTTTATCTCAAATTATTGCAAGAAGGTCACAATAACAAGATTTTAAAAAATAAATAACACTTGTTCAAAAACTACAAACGATGCCAATAAATGTAATATAGGTCAATTTTTTGTAGTCTTATTAGTTACTTAGAAAACATCATTGATATCGTTCGAAGTAAAAAATATAAATAATAGCGTGTTGATTAGTTTTGGAATGGGTTCCAAATTGATTGTAGTTTATTGTAGTGGCAAGAAAATTATTTATTTGCGTTGTTTTATCTCAAATTATTGCAAGAAGGTCACAATAACGAGATAGTTTAAGTTTTCAATACTTACGAAAGTCCGTGTATCTGCTGTCATTATTTTTTAATACGAAAAACAGCACATACTTGTAAGTCCAACGATTTTGAATTTATATTTTGAGGTATAATCGATGCTACATTTACTGTAGGCACTATAGTAACTGTAAACTTGTGTACGCACGCTTTAAATATTTAACCCTAGAGACATAACCTTCTTAATGCTCCCTTTAAACATAACCATTCATCATATTGATGAACATTTTTTAAAGTATGAAATTTTTACTTAAAACATTATAATTTAAAACTGTTTACTACATAATTTTTTAGGGATAAGGGTCTTATTTATAATTAAAACATAATAATTAAAAAAAAAAAATCTTTATTTACTTTTATTATAGTAACGTAAGGCACTAGTTTTAAGGTGATCGTAGTTGAAAAGGTACGTAAAAATTAAAATTAAAAAAAAAATAACAAAATATAGCTTTTTTTTCTTTGGCCAAAATAAACTTAGGGCATAACTCTACACTTAAAAAATACAAAAGCTAATTATTCACAGCGCAATTCACACAGAATTCAGCCTTATGTTCACCACAAATTCTCATACATGACACGTACCTAGTACCAGAATACTCAGGGTTAAACAGTTCTTCAAGGGAGAGGTGGTCGTCTTTCAGAGCTGCTGTTAGCACTAAAATACCTACAAGTGCTCTAAGCTCCTCTTTGCAAGCATCTTTGAAAGTAGATGTGACTTGTTCATACGTTTGTCTTTTTATAGCGATTTCAAAGTTGGTCCATTTCAATATTTCTTCAAATATCTGATCGGTCATGAACTGATCAAATAATAATAAAGGATCTACCATTCCTCTTACACCACGAGATGGCCATCTTGCTACATGGACGATATTTATCGTAGTTGTCCTTCCTGATGTACGACCTTTACTTGTGGCCCAAACGTGACGATTGCGACTACGAATGGTACTTTGTGGTAAGGTCAAAATACATGAAGAAGTACCTGAAGTCTCTTCCAATAAATCAGGAGGTGATTGAGAGTCGGTCTCGTGGTCCCGTGAGTGAGATGGTGATGAACCGTGACGGATTTGCTGACTGTCCTCTTGGTCAGAGGGTTCATATTGCTGATCGCTTTCCACGTCGTCCATCTCCATAAAGTCTTCATTTTCACCATCCGAAGAAGCCGGCAGCGAGTTGGTGTCATCCTCTTCCAACAATAATCGCGCAATTGTGTCATCATTCAGTGCATGTCGAGACTCCATGTCAAAAATCTACAAGCAAATATTTCAAACCGTCACCAAAACTAACACAAACCATAACCATTCATCGAAACGATGAACAGATGCTCAATAAATCAAAAAACAAAATACTTACGCGCTGAACACCGGTGTCGCCTGCAACAGCGCGGTGCACACTTAGTTGACAAGAACAGGCAAGTTTATACGCGCACGCGTTAGACAGAGATGGCGTATTTAGTACCGCGTATTCATCAGATGGACGAAGGTTATGTTTCTAGGGTTAATCGGTAATGTCCATATACATATAAAGGTATGCTGTCGGAAGACAAACTGTGAAACTACGAACGATTTCCTTTTCTATTTTCTAACGTCTTAAAATGTATCACTCTATCAAACACTAAGTAGATTTATTCATTCGCACTTATAATCAGTAATAAGCAAGACATACAAATATAAAGGTACTGTGACAATTGTTCATATCGTTTGTAGTTTTTATGCCAGTGTCATTTTATTATACCACTACAATTTGGCTAGTTTTATCTGATTTTTCTTGAAGTTATTTTAGAGGATAAATTATTTTACCAGTACTACAATAAACGATAAATGACAATATTAATTCCAATTTTTTATATTGCACTATTTTGAGTTTTTTTTCGTTTCGGATGGAATTTATCCATTATTTCATTTTAATTACTTTTGTCGTCTCAGCAGTTTCGGATTATTAAGTGACTTTGTAACATTGAACAGCAAACTACTGAACATTAAAGATATCCAACTCTTTTTTTTTTTTAACATATATCATGTGCAATTTAATGTACACTAAATTACGAAACTCCCACACGCATACACAAACACGCACGTGTGCGAAGATGTATGTATGAGCATGAATATTTTTTTTTCTAAAACTACAAACGACACGAAATCCAAGGCTCATAATTGTTTTTGAATATATTAACTTATTGAACACTAAATTTTTTGTTTTTGCTTACAGGGGTTCAGCAGCCACTACAAACATATGAGTTTAGCTACAATCAACTACATTGTTTGTAGTTTTTGAACAAGTGTTATTTATTTTTTAAAATCTCGTTATTGTGACCTTCTTGCAATAATTTGAGATAAAACAACGCAAATAAAGAATTTTCTTGCCACTACAATAAACTACAATCAATTTGGAACCCATTCCAAAACTAATCAACACGCTATTATTTATATTTTTTACTTCGAACGATATCAATGATGTTTTCTAAGTAACTAATAAGACTACAAAAAATTGACCTATACTACATTTATTGGCATCGTTTGTAGTTTTTGAACAAGTGTTATTTATTTTTTAAAATCTTGTTATTGTGACCTTCTTGCAATAATTTGAGATAAAACAACGCAAATAAAGAATTTTCTTGCCACTACAATAAACTACAATCAATTTGGAACCCATTCCAAAACTAATCAACACGCTATTATCTATTTATATTTTTTACTTCGAACGATATCAATGATGTTTTCTAAGTAACTAATAAGACTACAAAAAATTGACCTATACTACATTTATTGGCATCGTTTGTAGTTTTTGAACAAGTGTTATTTATTTTTTAAAATCTTGTTATTGTGACCTTCTTGCAATAATTTGAGATAAAACAACGCAAATAAAGAATTTTCTTGCCACTACAATAAACTACAATCAATTTGGAACCCATTCCAAAACTAATCAACACGCTATTATCTATTTATATTTTTTACTTCGAACGATATCAATGATGTTTTCTAAGTAACTAATAAGACTACAAAAAATTGACCTATACTACATTTATTGGCATCGTTTGTAGTTTTTGAACAAGTGTTATTTATTTTTTAAAATCTTGTTATTGTGACCTTCTTGCAATAATTTGAGATAAAACAACGCAAATAAAGAATTTTCTTGCCACTACAATAAACTACAATCAATTTGGAACCCATTCCAAAACTAATCAACACGCTATTATTTATATTTTTTACTTCGAACGATATCAATGATGTTTTCTAAGTAACTAATAAGACTACAAATAATTGACCTATACTACATTTATTAGCATCGTTTGTAGATAAAATAGGCTGAAAAAAAGTAAGGTTTTTTTTAAAGCGGGTTCCAGCGTGACGGAGCTGGCCGCGCACTATGTAGACGGGATCGCCGCGCGCGGCGACGCGAACATTGCCGCGCTCGAACGTGCCGCGGGGCGATCCGCTCGCTGTCGGTTTTTGAGACCGCATCAAAGGAGCTTCAGTTGTTCGCTCGCGCGCCGTGTGGACGTTTTGTAGTTTTGGTGATTCGGCTCGCGCGGCTTATACGTAAAAATGGACAACGAAAAGTGCCGTTTACTAAAACAATTGAGGCGCTAATGAATTTTTGTGGAACAGCAAATCCTCCCAATACCACAATAAATCGCTGAGGTATGATGCGTGGGTAGAAATCAGTAAGAAAATGGATATACCTATTCCTGACTTGAAAAAGAAAATTCTACACTTTTGGCGTCCTAGAAGAGATGTTCGTGATGGATCGCCTGCCGCGCGCGGCAACTACGTTCAACTTAAAATATATCTACATATTGGCTCGCGCGTCAAATGAACGTCAACTCTGGTCGAACATTGGCTCGCGCGGCTGCCGCGCTTAGTTTATACGCACCTTAACTCGAGAACGGCTGAACCGATTTCGATAATTCTTTTTTTATTATATTCCTTGAAGTACGAGGATGGTTCTTATTCTTATTAGAGAAAACGTAATTATGTACCACGGGCGAAGCCGGGGCGGACCGCTAGTAATATTATAAAGAGGAAAGGTTTGTAATTATGTATGTATACGTATGTAGATATGTATGGTTTTCACGCATAAACTACTGGACCGATTTCAAAAATTCTTTCACCATTAGACAGCTACATCTTCACTGAGCAACATAGGCTATATTGCATTTTGAAAAAAAAATAGAGATCCTTACCAAAAATGCAATAATGTAACCCAAGGTGTAAAAAATTCCTCAATAAAACTTCTGTCATCGCGTGCGATGCGGAATCTATTGAAGATAGAACAAAAAAATGTTCTACGGTATTATAGAATGGATCAATATCTACAAGAAAGTCCGCGATACCATATGTCCATCTTCAGTAGTTATGTTACTACAACAACTTTTTTACGTTTTCAAAGTAAATAGAAGTGCCGACAGTAATCAAACCATGTTATCCATACACATATTATATTAATCCTTATCCCATTAAATGATGTTTTATTATAGACTGTTTCAATACCAGCAAAATACTTTTTAAATGAAAAAAATTGGATATTCCATTCAAAAGATATAACGAATTCTTAAAAATGTCGATCTACAGAAAATAGTATGTATACTGTTCAATACAATGAGCAGGCCGTAGTGCGGGACGGGGTAAAGGTGATTTTCATGTGATTTAAGCTACGGACACACGTGCTCATAAAAATTAAACCTATAGTCCGACTTTTCACTGTCACGATATATCGCTATCGCTATGCGGGTAAAACCGCAGGGCATTGCTAGTAGAAGTATAAAAATAAAACAAACGTTATAATTATAAATTTTACGTTAATTTTAACGTTTACCTAATATAGAAATCATTATAATATATTCATTTTCATAAAAGGAGAAGTCAGAATTTTCGATACCTATATTTTACTTAAACGGTCCAAATTACAAAAAAAATGTTAGAAAACACAAAATTAAAACGAGTCAATCAGTTGAAAATCCACGGAATTATCGATAGCGAGCTTTATAGTGAACAAAAACAAAAAAAAGCACATTGAGAACATGAGAACCTTCTTTTTGGCAACGTCGGTTAAAAAGGTTTTTTTATAATTTCATGCATTTCATCTGCCAAGAGTATCCGAATTGTATTTTTACCGCCAAACATACTCTTCCGGTTACGCAAGCATGCGGCAGACAGTTGGCAACACTGAGCAATCGATGAGGCTTTGTTGTAAGGTCATGACCTTTTCTATACATAACTATATTATAACTCAGTTTTCCTCTTCTTATTGCACGCCTCATAAGCGAAGCGTTGAGGTGGGTACTACTGTCACTTCGCGCAAAACATCTGATTTTTCAAACTTAAAATGTCTTTAAGTATGTATCATACATTGCACTTGTAAGATAATACATACACACACATAATAAGAAAAAACACTATTTTTAACGTTCATGATATTTTTGATGTCATTTTTGTTATTTAAACTAGTTAAAAACAGTTTAAAAAAGTTCTGTCTTGGACGTCCGTGTGTCTGTATGTGCGGATCCTTTTTCTTGTTAACACGATAGCGACCGAAATACTTTACTAATCGAGTCTTTTTTTTTCTCTTACGCTTGAGTATGCTCAGGAATAGAACCCTTTCATTTTTCAGGGTCTGATTCGATGTGGTTTAATTGTTATTAAATAAACAAAAATAATAATTAATAAATATTTATTAAAAAAAAATTATGAGGCGTGCACTTTTGGATTTTCCAAATTATATTTTAAGAATAGAATTACTACTAAGTATGTGGATTAGTAGACCTTATTGAAAAGGAAAGAAAACTACATAAGTATTTAATTACTATTTCAGCATTTGAAATCGCGGGCGAAGCCGCGGCGCGAGGAAAGCTAGTGAATAAGTAGTGAATCGATATTTGTCATGTATTATTTAGAGTCTCATATATTATTTAGACATGGAAAGAGTATTGTTTTTGTTACTGTTTTTTATTTCAGACACTCTTTTTAAGTTTTTAGTGAAACCATAACTAGTAGCTGTTAAACATAGGTTTACCATTAAGCATCGGTTTGGAAAGCAGTTTCTACAGAGAAGTGCCGGCAAGAATTAAGACACTACAATCAAAGGGCTTTAACTCACAGTCAGGGCACAGTCATATCATTTCCTAGCATAGGAGACATTGTTCAAATATTGCAATTAATTGTACCTACAGCTACGGTTTATGTTTTACATAGGGTGTCTTCCGTTATGCACTGCAACCACTGCACAGTGCTATCACTGTAGACAAATTCGTTCCGTTATGGACTGCCAATATACTGCCGCAGTACCCTAGGGAAATTTATGACGTCATTAATCGCCGCCATATTCTACTGTGAGCACTGGCGTTTTCGAGGTAAGGTACTCGCAGTACTTTGATCACGTGATCAGTCCACAGAGCAAGTAATATGATCAGTCAAAACTACTCGAGTGCCTAACGTCTTAAACAAAGCTACAGTATAATCAGAAAATTTTAAAGTTCTGTAATTAGTTTGGATTAATAAATAAAACAATGGAAGAATTGCAAAAATAAACTTTATTAGACTGTGTTGAAAATGTTAAATACGAGCTGAAAGTTCTTTTTTATTCTTTTTTATGAAAAAGTACTTACTTTTATTATATTATAAATTCAATTTACAATTAATATTAATTAAAATATTTTTAATTGGACAGTACTCCAAAACAGTTTATTTTTATGTTCTAGAAAACTTTAATACACTCATTTGAATGCTGCGTCAAAAAATGCGGCTGACAGTATACTGGATTGCGTTCCGTTTTAAATCGTAACCAGTATAACTGGCTATAAAGGAACGGCTTTACAGTATACTGAATTGACGTCACACCTTACAGTGGTCGCAGTGCATAACGGAATACACCCTTATATGTAAGTTATCCTATAATTGCATGTACATGTATATTTTTTGTTGTCAAATAAAGAAAGAAAGAATTTATTTATTTGTTAGGTATTTACTGAATAAGAATGACTAACTTTTATTGTCATTTTATTATCATAAATAATAATAATATGAAGTACCTACACCACTAATTTAGTATCCTTGTATCTTAAGGATGCCACTTATATTTGGTCACAAGTACGTAGTTTGATTACCTTAATTAAAATTTATTCAAACATTTAGGATAGAATTTATTCCGTTACTATTGTGACTGATTTTTATTTTTTAATATCTGATTCTAAAATCTAAATGATAATTTGTAATCCCTACTTCCCTACTAATATTATAAATGCGAAAGTAACTCTGTCTGTCTGTCTGTTACGCTTTCCCACTTAAGGCCTTAATAGGGGCTAGCGACCACTAGCGACCTTGCTAGGTGATTTACAAGGCGGGATCGGGGGACCGGCGCGAATCTATCGTAGTAAAAGTACGTATAAAAATTATTAAAAAGATAATTTGGATAATGGATATGGAATCAAAAATTAAAACAACCATTCCCTGTGTTTCAATTTCATAAACACACTGCACTGTAAAAACCTTAGATCGTAAAAACACTACAATAATTGACGTTATATTGACTTAGCGTTTTGGTTTAAAGTCCACAGTTCATTATTTTTTTCCAAAAAACCTGATTATAAAATAAACAAATTAAAAACAACATCCATGCCCTTTATCATATTCGAAACTTTAATATACATTTTTTTTAGATATGTACATAAAGAATCTAAGAATAAAAACGGTTATAACTAGAGTTAATTTTCGGTATTAAAAGGGAATTCTACCCGATTCAGGCCTTAAACCTCTCAACCGATTTTGATGAAATTTGGCACAGACAATCTTTAGACCCTGAGAAAGAACATAGGCTACCTTTTATCAAAAAACCACGCGGGCGAAGCCGCAGGCGGAAGCTAGTAAATAATAAAAAGAAAATATTATTGGACTTACGACGACATGCTGAAAAATATATTTCACAAATATTATTATTATTAGCGATATTAAAAAATGTTTTAGGTATTCTGACTAAAACCACAGTTCTAAAACCTAGGTCAGTATTATTACGTACATTATTTTTTAAAAGCCTATGAGAGCAATTATTTCGCATGTGCAGCAAAAACAATTCATGATTCATAAAATATTCTACTACATGATGTAATTTCCAACTAAAGAGTTTATCAGTATAAGAAGGTATCTATACTAGTATATATCTATACTATCTATACTAATATTATAAAGAGGAAAGGTTTGTAATTATAAATAAAACAAATAAATATTATAGGACATTATTACACAAATCGACCTAGTCCCACAGTAAGCTCAATTAAGGCTTGTGTTGTGGGTACTAGGCGACGATAAATATAATATTTAATAAATAGTTTGGAAAATCCAAAAGTGCACGCCTCATAATTTTTTTTTAATAATTATTTATTAATTATTATTTTTGTTTATTTAATAACAATTAAACCACATCGAATCAGACCCTGAAAAATGAAAGGGTTCTATTCCTGAGCATACTCAAGCGTAAGAGAAAAAAAAAGACTCGATTAGTAAAGTATTTCGGTCGCTATCGTGTTAACAAGAAAATCCTCCGCACATACAGACACACGGACGTCCAAGACAGAACTGTTTTAAACTGTTTTTTAACTAGTTTAAATAACAAAAATGACATCAAAAATATTATGAATGTTAAAAATAGTGTTTTTTCTTAATATGTGTCTGTATGTATTATCTTACAAGTGCAATGTATGATAAATAAAGACATTTTAAGTTTGAAAAATCAGATGTTTTGCGCGAAGTGACAGTAGTACCAACCTCAACGCTTCGCTTATGAGGCGTGCAATACATATATAGATAAACACCCAGACCCAAGAACAAATAATTGAGTTCATCACACAAATATTTGCCCTGACCGGGGATCGAACCCGGGACCGTCGGCTCAGTAGGCAGTTACTTACCACTGCGCCAACCGCGTCGTCGAATTATGTATGTATGTATGGTTTTCACGCATAAACTACAGGACCGAATACAATGAAATTTAGCACACATATAGAGGGTAATTGGATTAACACATAGGATAGGTCCCGGAAATCCCACGGGAACGGGAACTGTGCGTGATTTTCTTTGAAAAAGTAGGCGAAACCGCGGGCGGAAAGCTGGGTGATTCATAAAATGTTGTACTACGTAAATGATGTAATTTCCAACTAAAGAGTTCATCTGTATAAGTAGGTACCTATTTGTTATAATTATACATAAGGATTTTCTTGTATTTGATTATACGCGAGTATTATTCATTCAGAAATTAAAGATTTTAACGGATTTTAAACGCGATTTACTCATTATTTCATTATCCCGATTTCGCACACTGCAGCGAGCGCAGCGTGGTCACGAGGTGTCTCCCCGCACACGTTTAAAATCCTTTAAAATCTTTAATTTCGATACATAATCATGCTATAAATAATATATCAAATTCAAAATGCTATTTTAATTCATTTTTACAGTTAACACCCAAGGAATACACTGTCTGTTACGCTTTCCCACTTAAGGCCTTAATAGGGGCTAGCGACCACTAGCGACCTTGCTAGGTGATTTACAAGGCGGGATCGGGGGACCGCCGTTATTTCATACAAAAAAAGGTTTGAAAAGAACAGATGCGATTTACCTACATCTGCTTCACTGACTACGCCAGGTAAGAGTTTTGCAACCAAAACCTGTTTCACAGAGATCCTGCAGTAAGTAGAGACCTTATATAGTGGGATGGCTCGATTGTCAAAATTTTACCTTTTATACTAAGGATTTTCAAAAACGGCACACTACGCATACACGTACATAGCGTGATTGAACAATCGTGAGCGAAAAAGAGACATATTTGAAGTAAATGTGGCTAATTAGCCACATTTCGTGTCACTTCCAGAGCGTTATAATAACCTATCTACACCTTTTTACTTATAATATACGATTTGTGCTGAACAATGAATTATGTAACATCTGTAAATCTTCCACATTTCTTGCAAAATAAATCAATTCATTTCATTTCATTTCATTTCAATAGTTATAATACCAAAAAAAATGTTGTGTGGTTTTATGAAACCACGGTAAAAGTGAAACTGTTCGAACGGTTCCGAACACTGCTTTGTGTAGCGCATGTCGCGTGACGGTCATGCGATACACGCAGGCGATACACGCGACATGCGCTACACAGACCAAAAAGTTTGAGACGATGTAATAAAAGTTTCACTACCTTACTACAAATACCTTATAGATGCGAAAGTACAATTACTGTGTGCTTGTCTCTCCTTCAAGCCTCAACGGATTTGGATGAAATTTGATACAAAGATGGAACTATTTTTTTGGCTAAGCGGGCGAAGCCGCGGGCAGTAAGCTAGTCTGCACTATTATTATAAACAAGAAATATATTTTTGTTTGTTTATTTTGAATAGGCTTATCTATACTATATCTTATATATAAAATTCTCGTGTCACAATGTTAGTCTGCATACTCCTCCGAAACGGGTGGACCGATTCTCATGAAATTTTCTGTGCATATCGGGTAAGTCTGAGAATCAAACATCTATTTTTCATATGTACCACGGGCGAAGCCGGGGCGCACCGCTAGTAATATTATAAAGGGGAAAGGTTTGTATGTATGTATGTATGGTTTCCACCATCGACCACACAGGTTGTGTGGTCGATGGTGAAATGGGTTTTCACGCATAAACTACTGGACCGATTTTGATGAAATTTGGCACAGATAATCTTTAGACCCTGAGAAAGAACATAGGCTACCTTTTATTGCGAAATATGTAAACGGGCGAAACCGGGGCGGACCGCTAGTAATTTATAAAGTGGGACCGTTCACGTTTTTTTCACTATTCGACAACATTTTCGTCTTCCATATCTTCATGATACATAAGAATGCGAAAAAATGGCCGGATATTTTCATTGAAGCTAGATATTTCACAACATAATCCTATACCTAGATAATGAAGCCACAAGAATACAGTGAAAATTAACTTTTAGGCTTCCGACTAGAGAATATGCTACCTTCTGGCTTCTAGGTGTGAATACGACCGCCTCCTTGGTATAGTGGTTGATGCGTGAGCGTAACGCCGAGGGGTCGATTCCCGGTGGAGACGAAGAAAAAAAAATGTCTCGGTCTGGCAGGACACAGAAGGCTGATCACCTACTTGACTTTTTTTTCTTTTTGACCCTAAAGAAAATCGATCAGTGAAATAGATGTATAATACATCCGCCCCTTACCCCACTTGGGGACACAGGACTTCACTTTAGGTATATCTTACATTTTTTATTTATGTAAACCTAGGTACAAAAACAACCAGCGATTTATATTAATTAAATCAATATCAACATATTTGTTGTCTAAGAATTCAAAAAAATTAATTAGCAGATCAAACTCGATCGCGGGCACATTTCATTGTAGAGAAGTGATAAAATGATTAGTTTTAAAGAAATAGTGTCTGTGTTAAGTGTTTAGACGTAATCAAAAATGTATGGAGGGACGGTCGGAACATTCACAGGTTTTACTTACAATTTATCAGATTAGACAACGCGGGCGAAGCCACTGGCGTAATACATTATAATATAATTGGCTAAACTGTTTTAATTAGTTAGTTAATTAGTTTGGCAATAAATGATTGATATACCAGAATAAGCTATGATTCGTCCGCGGGTACGATATTCATCTATCTATACTAATATTATAAATCTGAAGAGTTTGTTTGTTTGAACGCGCTAATCTCAGCCAGGTACTGGTCCGATTTGAGAAATTCTTTCGGTGTTAGATAGCCCATTTATCGAGAAAGGCTATACGCTATATACTTATCATCACGCTAAGACCAACAGGAACGGAGCAATGCGGTGAAACCGCGGAGCACAGCTAGTATTTTAAACAACGCTCAGACAGTGACCAAACGCGTCGACTTTCGATCCAAAACATGCAGTTATTACCAGTTCTCGGAGGTTCTAGCTAGCTATCTGACCCGAGTAGGTACGATTACGGGTCACTTAGCAATTTGTTCATTTGATTCTTGTCTAGTCCCATGTCCCCTAGTGGGGTAAGAGGCAGATGCATTATACATCTGTTTCACTGATCGATTTTCTTTAGGGACAAGTAGGTGATCGGCCTTTTGTGTCCTGTCGGACCGAGACATTTTTTTTCTTCGTGTCCACCGGGAATCGAACCCAGATGCTACGCTCACGCATCAACCACTGTACCAAGGAGGCGGTCAACTGCAATGGTACTAGTTTCAAATAAAATCTAGAAAATTAATGTACATATTCTAAAAAGATAATCATCAAAAACGGATTACCTACCTTGTCGAAAGTTTAGAGCCAAGAGGTAACATACCTACTCAAAAAAAGGTCAAATTGGGAGCCTCTTCTTTTGTTCTGAAGCTAAGTTTTGAAGTCGATTTAGTGAAAATCCAGAAGGACAGATAAATAATTTATCCTGTTTTAGTCTATTGTATTGTCTTCTATATGTTTATTAATATAATCATAAGTCATAGTTATTGCGTTAATAACGTTATCAATAGTAGGTATTATCTCTCGGCCACTGGTTTCAATTGATGTCAATTGATTATTAATATATCTATTGTTAGTTATGTAATAGTTTTAACGTTTTAAAATTGATTTTATTCGAAGTTATTTAATTTATTTATTGGATATAACCTTTAAATTTGTACTTATATGTACAATGATTGTGGTATGTATTTTTACAGTATAACCATAGTATAAAATTATACTAACAGAAACAGACATATTTTTTAAAGATAATTGAATTATGTAAAGATATTTTTTATTTAAATCAATATTTGTCTAGTTAATCTTTGATAGAACATTTGTCTTTTTTCTCGTCTCAAGAAATAAATTAGGAGGCTAGAAATTATAAGTAGGTAGGTACTAGGTACCTATTTAATAATTGTACAGGATACTTTTTACCGCTGAAACATTTCATTACTTTGCCCACATGGGGAATTTACTTGGCCTACACGAGCGAAAAGCTAATTTTACCTTAATGTTAAAAATACGATTCACCGAATCTTTTGGGTAACTAAACATGCGAATCATTGGGATCTTTTTGAATAACAAACAGCATTATAAACCGACTTTAAAAAAAATGTGGATCTCAATTCGACTGTATTATTTCCGGTGAATGCTGCGGTGCCTAACTTCAATGTTATCCCATCATAACCCATTTAGTTATAATTATTTTTCTTAGTTTTCCTAGTTCTGATTATTTGAAGACGGCTTTTAGTCGTTTTTTCATAAAAATTATCCCAGGTTATGCCAAGACATTATTGTTCGATTGTCACTTGTTATGAAATCGCGACTATGGGCTAATGGCTACACAAATACGTCAAGGTCACGATAAGATAAGATACTAACATACATATATGGACCATGTGACATAATTAAGATTTAACGTATGTACCTACTTACTTCAGAAACCTTTTAACGTAATTTTTTGTCAAAAAAAAAAAAACTAACTAGGTAGCATGGACGTATAAAAAAAGACGGACGGTATATCGCCTAAACATTGAGTGAAGCCTAGTAATGGCGGCGAAACATCCATGTGTGTGTGCCATGTTGCCATGGCAACAGCTGTGTTGATGACAATGGCGGCTGTATTTTTTTCTATAAATTTTGCCGTAATAATTTTGTCATTAAAACATAAAAGAAATAACTTGCTTCCCTGTGGAATGTAATCCCTTGTGTTTTGTTATTTAAAATTGTACTGTTGCGACACCATTTAACCACGCAAGACGGCATTTTAAATATTTTTTGTGAAACAGTGACGCAGTTAATCAGTCGGTAGTTCACGACGTAATGGCGGCCGACTAGCTTACTATGGTGAGAGTGTGTGCGTGTTTATTGTCTTTACACGATCGCTAGCTTACTATGGTGGCTTCACGTTGTTTGTTCGTAATACGGCGTCCGTCTTTTTTTATACGTCCATGCTAGGTAGTAGTTAAGTACATAATTCTGAAAAAAGTATGAACCTACTACTAACTAACTAACTAGGTAGTGAATTTCTTATTATTTTTCAGATTTATAATATTATTAGATATCTAAAACAGTAACGTAAGTATAGTCTATCAGAACAGTTTCTATTTTATAAAGTAAAAATGGAAAAAACGGCGAAGTTTACTCTGCTTATTACATAATCTGTGATAGAAATATAGGGTAAGGTAAGGTTAACAGCATAATAATTATCTCATTTAACGATGTAATAGGTAGGTCTAATAATGATCTAATGTAATTATCGTAGGAGACTAACACAATAAGAACACAATCAATGAGAAAATGCAATAACTATTCATTCAGGTCTCAACCGTGTACCTACCTAAAGTTCAAACTTACGTAACGAATGACGTCATACTGCAGTCCAGACGGTGTTGCCTAGCAACCTACGTCATGGTGACGTCACAATTTCGAAGTCATTAACATCTGACAGGCGCATGCTCCACCGGGCGACCATTTTGATTCGATTTGGTGTTGTACCCAGCATGGCCATAATAAAATTTTGAACAACAAAATTAAAAATGCATTCTTGCTTTTATTTCTATGGGGTACCTAATAAAGAATGCATTATTTCTTAAAATTTTATGCCATTTAATTTAATAGTCTAGTAATTGGCCATTAAAATTTGGTCTAAATGTAGTTATGTAATAATCAATTAAATTATTATTTACTCTAATTTAAAAGTTAATGTCCTATGTAATTAGCTCTTTTCTTATAATTTCTAATGAATAAAGTTCAGGCAGCCAATTAAATTTATTTTTCATTCTTGTATTAGGAATTATCAAGTACCATTTTTTAAGAAACCTATGTGTAGTGTGAATAATTTAATTTTAGTCTAAGAAAAAAAATTATATTTACTTTAACATATCTGTTCTACTGTTCAAATTGACAAAAAAATTGTATTTAAAAAATGTTTCTATTGAAATGTATAAAAAATTGTAAGGAAAAACTATAAGTGTAACAGCAATAAAAAAACAATTTATTAATTACTATCATTTTATTTACTCGTCTTGCATGAATTTTCTTTAAAAAACTCACACCCGAGCAGTTGAAAGATGTTTCTGGTCCACACCTACTAACATACATTGATTCCTACCAAATGATTGCAATGTGGGCCACCATTACACTCACAGAAACATACAAGCCTGTTACATAACAGTATAATCACAATTTTATACAGCAGAATGTTTGCAAATTCACTACACAGGTTACATAATAAGATAGGTTATGCTGCCTGAAACATTTAATTACATAACATCAATGCTAGATCAATGAGATGCTTTTTTTAATCTGTACTTTGAAACCTTGGCCTAACACATGACAGAAAATGTTACATAACATCACTGGCACATAACAATGCATGAAAAAGAAAAATAAGATTCTAAATTTGGAATGCAGAATGATATTCAATTGTCTGCATTACATTGATTTTTAAGTTGATGATTGAACATTGTTAGAATATCAGATGTTATATAACATGAAATTTTTCAATGAAACAATTACAAACTGGAATCATCGAATAACACTTTATTTAACTAAAAATAAGTTACTAGGATGCATTATTGATCTAATAATACATGATTTCAAAGGAGTGGCTATTGTAGCGATTTTAAATCACCATTTGAAATGATGGTAACAATTCTTACATTTAAAGGAGTTTCTTGATCTCATCGTATAAGACAAGTACGAAAGCACCACCAGTGCCTCTGAGTACGTTGGAGAAGGCACCCTTGAAGAACGCAGAGCCTCCCTCCGTCTTGGCGATGGTAGCCCAGCAGTGAATGGTGTTCTTGTAGAGCACGTCAGCCTTGGCGCGGCCAGACTGCATCATCATGCGCCTACGGACCGTGTCGAACGGATATGAGATGATTCCGGCGACTGTCGTGACGGTTTGAGCGA
The DNA here is from genome assembly GCF_061535455.1 of Colias philodice. Classification (NCBI taxonomy): domain Eukaryota; kingdom Metazoa; phylum Arthropoda; class Insecta; order Lepidoptera; family Pieridae; genus Colias; species Colias philodice. The sequence continues at coordinate 4,716,111 of NC_143114.1, read as the reverse complement.
TGGCCCAGCTGATGACGATGGGGGTGTTCTTGGGGTCGGGCAACATGCCGCGGGCGGTGTCGTAGAAACCGAAGTACGCCGCACGGTAGATGATGATACCTTGTACGGACACACCGAATCCTCTGTACAGACCCGTAAGGCCATCGGATTTGAAGATTTTCGAGATGCAGTTTCCGAGACCGCTGAATTCACGTTGGCCATCGCCCTTTCCGACGTCGGCGGCGAGACGGGTACGGGCGAAGTCGAGCGGGTACACGAAGCAGAGGGAAGTCGCACCGGCAGCACCACCGGAGGCGAGGTTACCGGCGAAGTAACGCCAGAACTGCGTGTTCTTGTCGACTCCACCGAGGAACACCTGCTTGTACTTGTCCTTGAACGCGAAGTTGAGCGCTTGTGTGGGGAAATACCTGATGACGTTGGCGAAGTTACCGCGCCAGAACGATAGGAAACCTTGTTCCTTGGGAATGCGGATGAAGGCGTCGACGATACCCTTGTAGCGCTGGTCCGCGGAGATCTGCTTGCTGACGTGCTGCACCTGCAGGAGCAGTTTTACACGTTCGATGGGCGCTACCGCGGTCTTGGAGACGGCGGCGGACACACCACCGGCGATGAAGTCCTTCGCGAACGCGACCGGATCTGCTAATCCCTTTCCTGACATTTTTTTCAATTAGGTGGGTTCTTCGTTAGGTAATCGCCGCGAGGGCGTTTAGGTGAAATCTCAAACACACACTATATTGAAAAATCACGAATCACTAACTCCCGATGTTTTAATCAGGAGATATAGAGCAATTTCGTGATCTCGGGGAGCACAGGGGTAGGTGTGTGCCTTTTTTGAAATTCGATCGATCACGTTCTCTCGCAGTTCTGCCTAGAGGAGCGGCGCAAAAGAAGGAAGGAAGGGGTAGGGTTGCCAACCTGACGGCAGATACCACGAGGTCAATGTTGTTGAACGTTTTCTTTATTCTCCCCACCGTTTATTCACGTGGGCAACATTATTGCAAACTTTAAACACGTTAATAGTTTGCGGTCAATTGTGCTAGTTTTTACTCCTAATAAGAGATGGTTTTACTTTTAAGCATCTCTTACTCATTTAAAGATAGTTTATCGTACTTAGTTATTGACATTCCTCAGGCGTGACCTTCTAGATATGAACATGACCATAGAAATAACAGCTTTCATAATAAATTATATAATACAAGATAGATTCATAAATTTTAATAATTTTAGCATATTTCCTTTTTAGTAGATAAATTTATCATAAATAGTCACAATTTGGCCAACTTTCCACACTTTTGGGACCTTACACAACACATGGTATTACTGATGTATTCTGCGTTTCGTTTCGCACTAAGCGTGTTTGAATGTAATTAATTTTTCGTGGTTATCTGACTAAAAATGTATTCAATTACATTTTATATTTTATACAAGAACTAAAATAACATTAAGTTAAGTAATATTTATGTCATAAAAGTAATATAGGAATGAATGTATATTTTTGTAACTAATCAAAATGTGGTTATGAAATAATGGAACGTTATTCCGAAGTGTTATCATGTGAGAAAATATTGTTAAATGAAAATTGCTCAGTCATAACTTAAGCGTCTTATTCACGGTCAATCCCCGACGTACGTCGGCTCAAGGCCGCGGTGCTGGATGTATCCTACTGACGATCGTGCGCGCATCAAGCATGGCTAGGGTTGCCAACTTTTATTTGAAGAAATAGAGTATATCTGATTTTAAAGGAGGTAAATAAAGAGTAAATAAATATTTTTAAAAATGTATTTTTTTGTACTTTTTGCAGTAACTAAGAATTTTTCATTATTTTTAAATGAATTATATGAATCCAAACATTCCAAATCTAAATTTATATATTTCAAGAGCTCATTTTTAATTAATTTTTAATGAAGCTCGGTTTCTCTCTTCCCGCCACTTCACATTAATGACCGAAAAGACTCTTTCAGTAAATGCTGAAGTGGCGGGAACAGAGAGTATATAGCTAATCATTTTTTTTAAACAAACAAATTCGTCAAGACATTTTTTTTTAAATAAATTGCCATTTTTCTGCAGTGGACTTTTGCATAAAATCTGTGTTATTCAACAATTCGCCTTGGAGTTCTTTTAAAATAATAACTTCTGAATATAAACTGTCCATGTGTACTAGGTTGATCCAAAAGTAATGATAATTGGGTATTTCCTGTGTACATAAAAATATAAAATAACTGTTTCTTGCTTGTTCATGCACTCACTACTCACTAAGTTATCACAAAAAAATCATATCAATAGGCCACGTTTCCAAGTATTTACATTAATTTCTGTTGGCAACACTGATCTGCTGTACAGCAAGCCTATTCACTGTCCATCTGCACGACGTTCGCGGTGGTGGGGGTGCTTGCTGGATGAAAAGTTGGTCGTGCACATCCAGCAAGATAATAATAATAATTATTGACGTACGTCAACGCTATTCACTGTCGTTTTGCGTCGTGCATCGTGTATGACCTTGGCGGGACGTACGTCAAGATGGACCGTAAATAAGACGCTTTAGGTTTATTTGAAAGTCGTAAATATTTTTATTTTACTTTTAAAAATAATAATAAAAAGTATATGTACTTATGTTAAAAATCGTAGTACGGTGTATTAAAATATGAGTTAATTTTGCACTTTTATACGCGTAGCGTATTCAAAAAATATATATTTATAATTATAATTTTAATAACATTATTTAATCAATTGGTTACACATTCAAAGGCTGATATTAAGTACTTAATTCCCTTTCCTAATTTTCATTATTAGATTGCATTTTGTTTCAATAAAGTACAAAAATGAAAAACATCTGAACATTGTCTATGATGGCACCAAACGTCATTTGACATCAATAAAACTCTTTAGTTTATTACCTACTTTCATCAACTGTGATCGCAAGGGTGAGCTTTTTATTTATAAATTACGTTTCGTTTATGTTTTTAATAATAGTTAGAATATAAATAATTTTCATTAGCATGCAGATGAGTCGTATGAACTCCCCGTCCGTCGGTATGGAGGAAGACAACGGCGTCGGGCATGCTTTGAGTGACTTCTTGTTACAACTAGATAATTATACTCCATCCATACCTGATTCAGTTGTCGCTTATTACCTGAATATGTCTGGCTTCGAATCTCAGGATCCCAGGTTAGTCATACGTTTAATAATGTGAAGTTATTTATAATATTTTCTTGGTATTTTTGTACATTTACATAAGCAAGTTTACGACAATGAACTGTTCACTTTTTGAGTATAGGAAATGTATTATTCTGTTCTTTACAATACGACAAGATCAAGGACGATACTAAATTTGAATGAAAATAGGTTTTATCTACTTCCTCATCCTTTTGATACTTCAAAAGTTCAACAAAGTACATAGTTCTTCAAATATAGTAAAGGGAAGATGATAATCCGTTTTTTATGAAGAAACTATTAATATGTTACTTATAAATGATTATGCTTTAAGTAGATAAACAAAAATCATAAATTTTTGTGTAAAAATATATGTCAGATAATTTTACACATAAAATTATTGTAAAATGATATTAGTATTAATGAAACAAACATTTCTTTCTAACCCACAACAATAACAACATAAAAGAATTACCAACATATTGCTAATCAAAAACAACTAAAATTACAGATTGATCCGTCTCATTGCATTAGCGTCCCAGAAGTTCTTATCAGACATAGCCAATGACGCGTTACAGCATTGCAAAATGCGTACTTCAAGCCAGCTAGCGCAGAGTTCGAAAAACCAAAAGGGGCCGAAAGAAAAGAAATATATCATGACAATGGAGGACTTAGTGCCAGCGTTACAGGAATATGGAATTATTGCGAAAAAACCACATTATTTTGTATGAGATATTTTTTATAGACTGAGTCTCAATACGCAGGTTTTTGGTGGGCCAAGTACGGTTTCAATGTAATACGTTAATTTAAAGTTACATTGGATATATGTGCGTTTATCCTATTGTTAAAAGTTATTAGTTTATAGGTGGTTGGGTTCTGATGTTTTTTTTTTTCACAAAATTTTTACTTTGGCAGGTAAAAAAGATGTATGTTATGCCTTCACACTGTTTTGTTGAACTAGATAACATCAAATTTTACTTTTAAAAGACTAATCAATAATAAAATTAAGTGAGTACGATATTATAAAAAAAATCTTAGCGACTAAAAATATTGAAGAGAAAGCAAGTAGAAAATACATTTGAAATATAATCTTTATTTAATAAATGACCCATGTATTTCTAACAATTTTATCTAACATGTCATATATGTCCTTATTCCCAGCCAGTTTACGCGGTGAATTGTACTGACTGGCAAATTCATATAATACCATAATTATTAACCATGGCTGGTTATTGCGAATATACTATGAATTTGCCAGTCAGTTCAATTCACCGCGTAAACTGTCTGGAAATACGAGGTCATAATACGGCTGCTGAATAAGACATCTAAATCTAACCATTTATAAAAAAAAAAACAAAAGCATAGTGATGATTGAGGAATAATGCGTACTTTTTTTAAAGAAACCTCGGCCGCGCATTTTAAAATTTTTGTATTTGTTTAGTTTTTATGTGACAAGTGTTATTTTAGTGAATTAAGATTATAAATAAATGATATAGATATTCGTAAAGGTGTTTTTTTATTTTTAACTGACCTAAAAACAACATTTTTTTTTCTATGTTACATACTAAGGTATATTGAATTCGACTTTCGTGTCAAATATAAATCTATAATATAAAAATGAATCGCAAAATGTGTTGGTAAGCGCATAACTCGAGAACGGGTGGACCGATTTCGATAATTCTTTTTTTATTATATTCCTTGAAGTACCAGGATGGTTCTTATGTAGAGAAAACATAAATATGTACCACGGGCGAAGCCGGGGCGGACCGCTAGTATTAAAATAAAAATAAATATTAGCAATTATTAAATATTAGCATTAGTAAATGCTGTGTGCTGAGTGCTGCTATATGACATCATGGTAATCCCCCTGATTTAAAGAAATAGGGCGGCCGTACACGGACCGCTTCAAGCAGTTGAGACCGACGGATTGAAGCCGCGACCGCGCGGTGAACTATAGACATACACTGCCGTACACGGACTGCTTGAGCAGTCGCGACCGCTTCAAGACGTCAATTCTGCGGTTTGTAGCGACAGCTCGAGCAGTCAACGACCGACCGCGTACGTCGCTCCGCAGTTCCGTGTACGGCCGGGCTTAATGTAACGTGAATTCTAAAAACACCACAAAAAAAACGAAGCCACAATGTCCCGGTCCTAATAAGAGAATCTATAACATTCCTCTTTACCTCTATAAAAATTCTATCAAACTATAAACTCGTAGAACATGACCAAAAACTTCAAAATTGATTATACTGTCACAACATGCACCTCTTCTATACAAAATATTTTGTTCTGTATAAATTTATAATGAAAAGTTAATAAGAAAAGTGCTTAAATTAAATATGGCTACAAAACGCAAGCAAGGCCATGCTCATAATAGTACTATGTCCGCTCAAACCAAGAAGTTCCTCCAGAAGATATGTTACAAGGAAACAGCTTCAGTTGATATGACGAAACATGGTTTTGCAAATGATAATCATCCTATACGAGTATTTATACAGCCTCTGAGGTCACAGTTGGAGAAATTACATGGTTAGGTATTACTTAGATTTTGTACTAGCTGTGCTCCGCGGTTTCACCCGCATTGCTCCGCTCCTGTTGGTCTTACCATGATGATATATAGCCTATAGCCTTCCTCGATAAATGGGCTATCTTACACCGAAAGAATTTTTGAAATCGGACCAGTAGTTCCTGAGATTAGCGCGTTCAAACAAACTATTGAGCTTTATAATATTAGTACATGTCTGTGGTATGACTATACTTGCTTTAAGACTTTAAAGCAATCAATTAATGCTTTATAAATAAGAATTTTTCATTTTCATTTTTCAGATCAAGACTATAAAAAGAGTGATGACAAACCCTCAGATAATCCTTCCAAAAAGTTGACGTGGTCTGAAAAAGGTTATCAACTTTTATATTTTCCGAAAATATAAAGTAGTTAATTTTCCGAACTTATAAAAATTCTTAGATTTGAATGCTAGTTAAATTAGTTTAAATAATGGTTTAAATATTGTTCGTTGTCGTATCACGACCCAGTACATACTCTATAACTCGAATAAAAAGGGCGACAACGGGGCACGAGCAAACTGAAAAAAAAATCCGTTACATTTTATACTTAGTAGGTAGTTAGTTAAATATAAAATTATTTATCAAACAAATTTATTGCCTTTTTTGTAGGTAAGTACCTATAACTTTTAAAATAGTAACTTCTAGATTTTTGATGCTGGAGACTTTTTTGTAGTCAGTCATTTAAAATATTTAAATATTATAGAATGCGCACCATTTTATAATTAATTTCCTACCCTACAGATGTTGTAGAACATCAAACGAAGCCTGGGAAAAATATAAAGCTTAAAACTGTGTTTAAAACGCAACAAAAAACTTTGAAATGTGGAAAAATAAAACCGAATACCAACAGAAATTAAATCTCTTTCTTTCCGTCTTTTAAAGTTCTGAAAAGTTGACGTCATATCTTTTTTGTAAGAAAAACAATATCTAGGAATTGTGGTGCATTATTTTATTAAAACATGTTATGACATACAAATGGGTGTTTTATTTTTCGTTATTATTAAAACCAAGATTAAGACACAAATATTCAGAATCATGAGTTTTATAGAGCTGCACATATATTTTGACTTTTTCTTTGCAAAAAAGTTTTTTTTTTTCTATTTCCCACCAATTCAAGTTGACACAGATGCACTAAACTATTATGTTTGAAACTGTTTTAATTTACAATTAAAATTTAGGCACTCGAAAACTAATTTACAAATTTAAATCTATTGAAAATTTTGTTCATTACACATGCATGATCCCGTAATATTCCCTGAACAACTAAACTGTCCGAACGCAGGTGGATATCTACATGAACAAAATCTCTGGTTTCTCAAATTCGAAGCCGAGTGACTTACGTCAGTAGCAGCCTCTTTCTTTTCTTTACTTTTTGGTCCTCCTTTTTGAATCTTTTTGCTCTCCTTGCAAGAACATGTAGACGTTTTTTCCTCTAGCTGTGGTAACTTTTCTTGTATCTGTGTGGCCTTTGGCATTATGCTGGTTATGCCGTGCATACAACCCGACCCGTTGGACATACACCCTTTAGCAGATAAATCATGTGTGTGGTCTGTATTTTCATTGAATACGAAGCCTGGTCTATGAGCTCCACTCATACCTTTGGACAGAGGTGGTTTATTGTCCTTTCTTTGGTCGAATGCCTTTGCGCAGCATGGAGGTGGATTGGAATCAGATGCCATCGGGTATCTAGGTTCTATGGTACTCTGAAATTTAAAGAATAACTTAATTATTCATTATTTGGTCAATGCCTTGCATAAAACCGCAGTTTTCTTGCAAATTAGGCTGCTATGGAAACCATGAGATAATGGATACTACAAATAACATCAGATATTCTGATACTGATTAAATATTTATCGATTCATCAGCATGATGAAGAACAAGAGTTTGGCTATAGCCACGTTACCAACGACATAACTAAATAGAGAGGACGCATAATATGAAGTACAATATGCCACTTAGTTTAGGCACGTATAGGTTAGCCTTTAGTAAATCCACGTGTGCATTGATCTTTATTAAGATTATCAATTCAACTTACATCTTGAAATCTTCTTATTGGGTCAGGAGTGGAATCTTGGTAACGTCTAAACCCAGAATTATTTTGCGGGCTTGGTGTCCGTTCAGAATTGATTGTTCTTTGTGAATCCGAGAATCGTTGGTTTTTACAGCAGGAACTAGGTGGAAGGGAATAATGGGGTAGTGAAACATCTAATGTATCTGTATATTGAGGAGGCGGTCCTTGAAAATTATGGTGTCCAGGTGAATCTATCTGTTGGGAAGAAGGATTAACTGATTGATGAAATGTGTTTGTATCAGGATTTTTGGTCAATGGACGTTGTGGATTATGCGTTCCTGGATCAGATTCCAATGTTGTGTATGTAGCATTCCGCTCTCCTATAGGTACTTCTTTTTCTCTTCTAGGATATGAGTCAATTTGCTCTTTATAGCCAGTTCTTTCTTGCGCTCTTGTCATCTGTTGGTATGTACCATGAGGGTATGAGACAGACTCTTCTTCTTCGAAGTTTATATGCTGCTGATCAGTTTTTTCTACGTATCTCTGGCGATCATTTCTTACAGAGGTCTCTGGGTTATTAGGATACTGCGGTGGTTGTTCATTATATGTTGACGGTGTATACGGTACTTGTGCGTGTCTCTGTGCTCTATTATCGTTGTGAACTAATTGATCATGTTGAGGATCAGTTACTTCAGGTGGCGTGCAATTTCCCGGGCATATTTTGTGTTTATCAGCAGGTCTATTATGATTAGCTGCCATGTAATCTATGGAACTGTGACCGCTTACTGTGGGGCTTTCGGGACATTCGCAGATGTATTCGTGCCTTATGAAGGGTGCGTGATAATACGGTGGTGGGTAGAACATGTGATGGGGCAGATAAAAGTCTAGAGGTAGGTGCAGGCTGTCAACACATGGTCGTGGTGAAGATACAAATGCATGGGGGTATTTTCTGCCGCATTTCTTTCTATGACAGCGTGGTGGCATGAGGATCGAATTATCTGCATGTACCTGAAGGTACCATAGTTTTAACTGAAAATAATTAGCGGTTTTTAAGGAATGTTCAGTAGAACGTGAAGCTGAAGCTGCTAAAGCCTAGTAAATTCATATCTGATAATTACTGGAATTTATGATATATACCTTTTAAATTTCATTTTGTAAATTTTAGTATATTTCTACCAGTATGTTTTGATTATTTATCAATCGATTATGACAACATTGATTGATGACAAATTATTGATAGAACTTAATTCGTGACCTAAACGTGCAAAAAGACGATAAATATTTACCTAAATATGCAATGTAAAAATATTAATTTATAATGATTAGAAAATAATACCTTCCCAGTTCCCACATCAACGTAAAAAGAAAGAATATTTCTAATAATTAATAAATAAAATTAATTAAGTATGACGTATGTCCTCATTTGTTTGGCCTAATTTGTTTATGTTCATAATCAAGAAGAATTGTTAAAAATAATTAAAAAAAAACAAGACGAAAGTCAAATGGTGACACTAGGGTGACACGCGAAAGGTTTGCTGAAGAAAAGTTGTTTAAAAGAATATAAATTAATATTATGGTGCATCTTATGTTTAACTTCTTATCAGCCACTAATGTTCCCACGCAAAGACCCGGGCGGCGGGCCTCCTATGAGGGTATAATATTATGTCAAAAATTCTTTATGAAATATTAGATATAATTTATAAGAGCCGCTATACACGGGCAGCTCGAGCAGTTAACGGCCGAGCGACGTTCATGGACTGCTCGAGCGGTCGGTCGTTAACTGCTCGAGTTGTCAAGGTTGTCGCTATCATTAACCGCGCAGTTGACGGATTGAAGCGGCCGCGACTGCTGTGGCCGTGAATGAATGTCTTAGATAGAAGTCTTCTAGTTCATCGCGCGGTCGCGGCTTCAAGCCGTCGGTTTCAACTGCTTGAAGCGGTCCGTGTACGGGTGCCCTTATATTGCTTATGAAATTCAGATGAAATAATTGTTTAGGTAAATAACAAACTACCTACTTATTAGTGAAACCGAAAATCCTATGAGGTTTTATATTTGTTTAAGCGGCCAACGCCGGACGGAACGCTTGTATTATCATTTTTATCATACAACAATAATTATAAATAACATTACAGCCTGTATGGATGTCCGTAAATCTAGCCAGAGAGATTTTCTATTGAAGTTGGTATGATTGGGTGGCTGGGCAAGATGGAGTCGAGCAAGGCCCCGATAGGCGATAGGTGAGAATTATAAGTTATAACTATAAGGGCCGATTTTTCAATGCCCAGATAAACAGCTAGATAGACTTTATTCTTCAGTTAACAAAATATTCAATTTTTCAATAGACGAATAGGACTTATCTATCGAATAACTACGTTATTTGAGGAATAAATCTATTTGCCGCTCCAACGGCCAGATAGCGCGCTATTCGACTGTTAGGCGTTTGAGTTGACAACTGACGCGTCAAATTTGAGATATTTTCGTATGTCATAACATAGAGCGTAGAATTATTAACAATTAAACCCACAGACATGTATATTTAAGTAGACAACGCAAGTACCGCGATCTGTATGAAAACCAAGCGTGTCATATTTTTTGTACTGACCTTGACGCGTTATGACGTCACGAGCGCTTTTTAGTGATGTTAATTTCATTTTACGCTAAATCGATTAGGCCGCCACTCGCGCGGCGATTCTAGTATCGTCCTATCCCATCGAAGTAAATCGAAAGAAATCAGATCAAACTAGATCTATGTCTAAGAGGTAGTCAAATAAATGAATCGTAATCGATTACTAAATCGATTCAAGACAGAAAAATGATAATTACCATAGACAGAGGGATGATAAAATAAAGTTATAAACCTTTTAATATTCTAACAAGTAAACTAATGTGTTTTAGCTTTTTCTTACATATGCCCATTGAGTTACCATGTACTACGTACTAGAGAGGCCATCGAAAGAAAGTAATGAAACTGTCAATCAATCAATCTTTATGTCCCGTTGCATCGATCCATTTTCCTTTTATGTTCGGGTTACTTGGAAAACTGAAAAAACAAACATAGTCTAAGCAATAAGGAGTTTTCTTAAAAAACTCCCAAGATGACACTTTAACTAATGGCGTCCATGTCGTAATATTTATTTTTAGTACCTTTGTATTAAAATACTTAAAAGTTCTAGGTCAAGTCGTATTAAATGACAAAAAAAATCTATGCCTTTTTTTCTGAAAAATTGCTCCTACAAATTATCATTTTTCTGTTCGATTATAAAATCGATTAGAATCGAGAACTGTTGCATCAAATGAACATCACTAACCACAAAATTGGACAGAAAAATGAGAACAGAAAAATGAGAAGACGCTATTCATTGCTTGTTATCATACGACGCGATCTTTACCGTGCCAAGTAAAAGCCGCAATGTATTCCGAATCATTTCGTATGATTTGGTATCCGTGTTTGTCACGATCGTTTTCCACAAATATTCTTTATTTGATTTTAAAATAAATAGTGCATATTCTGATTAGAAAATTACTTACCGGTGGAAGGAAACATCTCTGCTAACTTGGCCACTCACAGCTGTGGAGTTTCTACAGTTTATAACGGCGCAATTCGGCATTTTACTTTATTCAGCTTCACGTCTTTCCTTGGCGAACTGCAAGCGCGGACTGAGTGTAGGCCAGCGTCAAGTAAGTTTCAATAACGTAGTTTGGACACGGGAAGTACATACACTCGCTTAGTCTATCTTGATACATGTCCGTGATTAAACCTCTTTCTATATAATTATTATCAATTAAAATCATATTGAAATTGATGTTTCTGATAGTACTGATGACCATGCCATTGAAAATTTGCCGAACGCTGCCTTTAAGTATGTCGTTTCCATCGTAAAATATATAAATTGAAACACAAATTTAACCAAACTCTTTACTCGAATCAAAACAACAATCAACAATCATAGAAGACAAGTGCACTCCTGACGTGAGTCATAATGACGGTTGTTGACAAATTGCAAGATTTGACTCTATCCCGCTCTAACCTGACTAATTTAATATGTTTGTTTCGCCACTCCGAGAGCAGTGCTGCCAATATGGAAATATTTGGTCAGATAGTTATTCATCAAATAAATCACGATTGAAAAATAGGCGAGCCGTAATGAGTTAGATAAATAATTGAATAAATCTATTCGAGGGGTAGTTATTAGACTGTTTATCTCGCGATTGAAAAATCGGCCCTAAAACATACTTATTACTAGTACCTATTATTGATAAAACTTTTAGGGTGCCTTTCCACCACAGATGTGCCATTCATTCATGCACATAGCGTAGCACTGGTGGAAACGGTCTCAGCTGAGACATGTTTTTGTATGGAAGGATGCGTGCTATGGATGCGTGCTATGGATGCGTGCTACGTTCAGATCGCCTACTATTGATGCATAAATCGAGCTTCGCATCTTCCTCACACAGCTACTTTGCAGCGGCTCATCTTCATTGCACTATGCACGTCTCACTCGCACCGCCAGCGCCATACTATTGGTGGAAACAGTCACATATAGTTTCATAGGCTCATAGCATAGCTGCATAGCACATTTCTGGTGGAAAAGCACCCTTGTGCTATCATATTATATCAATTAACAATACCTAGATGGTAATAACTAATAAAAAGGAATGGTAATACTTATGTATTGAAAAATATTTGCGTAATATACAAAATTATTTGACGTGATCCGGAAAGAAAATTTCTAAATATCCAGTACATGTTATACAACTTTGCAACATACTAATACAAACATATAACGTATATTAAACATCTTATAATTTTTAATTCGCAAGCGCCGGCCGCGGCCGCAAGAAGCTTATATGTATATCCCTTTCACACCTAACTTGCCAAGTTAGGTGTGAAAGGGATAAAAAAACATACAGGCGTCATTCAAGGTCACATTATTTTCTTGTTACAAGTTAATGTTCATACTGAAATCTCCAGTGTATTAGATACAAGCTTCTTGGCCGGCCGGCAAAAAAATTTCAAACCACCATAGCATGCTTTTATTAAAATTTATAATACGGTAACATTATTTTATCTAATCTGTACAGCGTGCGCCGCTTGTCAATAGTTTCCACGTGATTATGTAACTTCCGATATGGCGCTGTCAGCGTCGCCGTCGTTTCCTTTTGTCACTGTGCTGCAAGCGCGGTGAGGTGTGTGTCCCATAGTTTCCACAGGATATAAGATATGTAAGTTAATTTTTTAATATATTCTTATTTATATACAGGCTAAGAACTCGTACACCCGCTAGTATTACACATTTATCATTGCTATGTCATAAAATTATTGAAAATTCGTTTATAATTTACCTTACGTAACCTGATGGAATTATGTTTGCACGTGACCTTGTACTAATTATTAAATAATATTTAAAAAAGCGTATTCTGGATAATGCAGTATGTTCTACTCGATATAATTCGCCTTTTGGTAATATCCAAATTGTGACTTAATGTATAGTTTACGATGTTACCGAGAACCACCCAGTGCCGTTCAGTATTGATCAGATTTAGCCAGTTTCAATTTGAAAGTACATTTATTGAGTTATTGACTACAATTTCAGTTTAAATTGTTGGTCCAAAAGCTATGACCGAGTTTTAAACTTCTTTTTTTCGGATTTCTCATGTCACTTTTAAAAACTTTGACAGAGGATTCTTTTTTTGAATACTTACTGCTTTTTGAAATTTTAAATTCTTTCTAGAACAATTTTAGAAATTGCTGCAAATCAAAGCATTCGTTGATAAATTGGTTTATCTTAATTTAATTAAGTACTTAAGCATATTATACAATAATTATGTTTATTGTTAATTAGATATTGAAAATGGATAGGATTAGGATGCATTTTCCAGTACTAATACTAAGCCATAGAAAACTTATTTTTTTATTAAATTTACATCAATCAAATATGTGTCAATAATACTGCAATGCACCACTATCTATAAAGGCTTACTTATATCATAAAGATAAATTATATTTTGAGTGAGCTGAATTGATTACTTACATTATTTAATAAGTATAACATATAATAAAGTTTTTTTTTGTTTACTTAAGTAATATAATTTTTAATAACATTGCAATATTTAAATACATATTTATTTTCAAAGTTTAAATAAAATAAGAAGCCATTACCTTTCTCAGATAAAAAATTTGCATGTCATTTTAAATAAATATTTACTTTTCAAAATATTTTCATACAAATTTGGTTGAGTTACCAATTATTTCTTTGTACTAGGTATTTAGGCTTGCTTTTAATTTTGACTAGACAGGTCTCGTCAGCTTTTTAAAATTAGTATAGGTATTATAAGAGACAAAAGCATTAAATAAATAATGCCCAATGATGAGAACTCATGCTTGAGGGTGTGGCCGGTTAGCAGAAGATGTGTGACCACCACTGCTGGCGACAGCAGCGTGTCTGCGAACTGGTGGTGGTACCCTGTGACCAATAGATTATGAGATCTGAGGGCTTGTAACTTTTTTTTTATCTTATGTCATTCCGACAAAGGGCATTGACTATGGCTAAAATGAAGGCATACAGGTGAAAATTATAAGTTGTGAATAATTTTGATGTGGGCTAATAATTGGTCAGAAATCAGAATAATCTGATAAATATTATTAAAAAAATGTTTATGTGAGCTGAATTATTTGAATGATGAAATATAGTTTACATATTTTGATTATTACAAATCTATACTGGCCTATTATTAGGGTTCTGATCTCTGATCTGAGGCTTTAAGATAAAGTTTTTTGCAGAACTTCCATATAGTTATGTGTTTTATCTAAGTATTAAAAAGTACACTTAATTGGTAGAAAAGCATACTACAAGGTGCATTTTCTGTTATTTTCAGTAACAATGTTCTCATCCTTAATGGAAACGGCGCGGAATTCGCCGTTCCGCGGCCCACTCTCACCGGCCAACTGCGAACCAGCCATCGCCGCACCTATGGAACAGGTAACTGAAATATGTTTGTGATTTTCACCGTGTAACTCAATTTACATTTAATTTTTATTCCTCCAGACTACACAGTAAACGTCAGTTTACTTATATACCTATATTAATATTTTATACCTGGGGCCGTATTATGACCTCTTATTTCCAGACAGTTTACGCCGTGAATCGAACTGATTGGCAATATGAACGGTTATCAACCATGGCTGGTTATTGCGATCATAATATGAATTTGCCAGTCAGTTAAATTCACGGCGTAAACTGTCTGGAAATAAGAGGTCATAATACGGCCCAAGTATAAAATATTAATATAGGTAGGTAACTTTTGAATTTTATATTTTGAAATACTATGGACTTTAAATACTTAGTTATAAACTTATAACTTATAGATAATAATAATTAGAAATTAATAACTATGGTAAATTTTAATAATAAATCATAAGATATATTTAGCCTTAAAAGAACCTATTTATTTTTATTATTTAGATGCCTCAAATATTACTTTATTCACATGATTGACAATTTTTTCGTAGAAACGTCTGTAAATTATCATATCTTTGATTTTTCTAAATAAACAGGGATAACATGAAAAAAAAAAAAATGATAAATGAAAAATATATTTATGTCATACACACAATTTTCAAAGACAGAAAATGGATGAGTCCTCTTAGTACAAAAACATGTGTCAGGAGGACCCGCTCTTCCTTAACTAAAGTTTACAAATATAATATGTGTGCAGATGTATGTGTGTGAGTGAGTGCGTGCGCGTGTGTGTGTGTGGGTATAACATGATTTTAAATACATAAAATAGAGATTACTTTTAAAACACCATATTAAACAACATAAAGAAACCATAGCCCGATGATGAGAACTCATGCTTGAGGGTGTGGCCGGTTAGCAGAAGGTGTGTGACCACCACTGCTGGCGACAGCAGCGTGTCTGCGAACTGGTGGTGGTACCCTGTGACCAATAGATTATGAGATCTGAGGGCTTTTATATATTAATAATATTATGTAGTTAAAATAATGAAAGTCCTGTTGCAACACTTTTAGTATAGAACAATGAGCGGATTTTAATTTCTTTTTGTTGTTGGATTTATCCCTTGGATTAAGATAAGCTGTTTATATATTATGACATTATGTAAATACAACTAGCTTTCCTGCCGCGGCTTTGTCGGCGTTTTCAAAGAAAAGCCCGCATAGTTCCCGTTACCGTGGTAATTCCGGGATAAAACCTATCCTATGTTTTAATCCAAGTTACACTCTATATGTGTGCTAAATTTCAATGTTATGGGTTCAGTAGTATTTGCGTCAAAGAGTAAAAACATACATATATCCTCACAAACTTTTGCATTTATAATATTAGTAGGACGTAGGATGTACAAAGTTATCAACCAGCAAAATAAGGATATTGAAAATAAGGAGACCACCTAAATTTAATTGTGGACTGTTTTTCTAATACTCAATCATTCCAACGTTTATAAAAGTTATTATTATTTCGTTAAATATTAGTCAGTCTCAATTTCAAATTTGAAGAAAAACTTTGCCTCGAGGCCATTTACTATTTTCACTATGTGGAAAATTTTAATTAACCTTGATAAAATCGTCAATGAGTTACAGATTAAACATTTAAAAAAATATTTAAGTGGCAATTTTAAAATTGTTATTTTTTATAAAGTGTTCATAGAACAGCATTCCTATGAGTTTGGTAGATGGCAGAAGACTGCAAACATTATATTTTTATAGTTTCTCACCCTGTTTCTGCGCCTGTAATTG
The DNA here is from genome assembly GCF_061535455.1 of Colias philodice. NCBI lineage: Eukaryota > Metazoa > Arthropoda > Insecta > Lepidoptera > Pieridae > Colias > Colias philodice. Next base: position 4,699,632 of record NC_143114.1, on the reverse strand, counting down.
ATTCTTTATTAAAAACTTTATCTTCTCGATTTTACTAATCTAAGCGGAGACAAATCCAACGAAACAAATAGCATGAATATTATATAACGCTCTTTCATTTTAATTTTTTATTAACGTGGTGCAACTACACGACTTTTTTTTATAAAAATCTAAAATTTTTTGTGCATAATCCTATATGAAATGATATGTTAATATACATATCAAAGATCCCTGTGATTTTTTTTTACTATTTTTATTTATTTTTCCCAATTCAAGGGAGGTATGGCCGCCTCCGTAGCTCAGGGGGACTCTTGCGAGTTCGGATCGACCAAATACTTCGCGCTGTGCGGCTTGGGCGGTATCCTTTCTTGCGGTAAGTGCTTATTTATATATTAGCTGTTCCCCGCGGTTTCACCCGCATTGCTCCGCTCCTGTTGGTCTTAGCGTGATGATATATAGCCTATAGCCTCCTCGATAAATGGGCTATCTAACACCGAAAGAATTTTTCAAATCGGACCAGTACTAATTCCCGAGATTCGCGCGTTCAAACAAACAAACTCAGCTTTATAATATTAGTCTTATTTATATTGTGCGCAGCCTTGAAATTTTATTCTCAAGTCTCACGCGTCAAAGAAGCCTTTGAGACCGGCGAGGATGCAGGTTCGAATCCGTACTCGGAAATTTGTTAAAATGACTGAAAAAAAAATTGTATGGTCACACTTTTTCGAATATTATTATTGTATAATAATATTATTACGCAATGTAGTCAAGGTGATGTGGATGAAAATGGCTTCTCGCCAAGCCTTAGTAACACGCATTTGAAACTGGGCTAATTATTGTAGAAAAGTAAATAATAATGTTTTACATTCTTATTGTTATTATGCAAGTATATTTTAGAACTTAACTAGCTGTGTCACGCAGCGTCTCTCGTATAACCGGGAAAAGTTAGCCTATATTCAAGAGTTTGTTTGTTTGAACTCACTAATCTCAGGAACTACTGGTATAATTTGAAAAATTATTTCGGTGTTAGATAGCCCATTTATCGAGGAAGTCTATAGGCTATCATCACGCTAAGACCGACAGGAGCGTAGCACTGCGGACAAATCCGCGGGGCACAGCTAGTCCAGACAATAATCTATCTCTATCTCTGTACCTAATTTTATACAGATCGGATCAGCTGTTTGCTGTTTTTGGGCAAAACATTTTGACCTTTTCGATATATGGACTATCTATTCATTTAAAAGTGAAATAATTTTTCAAATCGGACCCGTTATTCCTGAGATTAGCGCGTTCAAACAAACACTTCAGTTTTATTTATTAGTTTATAGACCAATTATATGAAAAGCCAATGTACTAAAATGTGTTACAGTATGCTTTATGATTACGCATTTGATAGATTAGATAAACTGACGACCTTGATATAGTAATATTCAAGTTCAAAGTGTAACGTAATAATCTACAGATTTTCGTATTTATACCTTTATCTAACAGCCGTACAAATAAAAACTTGCTTATTCAAACCTTATGCAATGCATAGATATGATAAGAATAAATAAAGAATAAGGATGTCATAATTTCTTACAAATAAATTTGGAATAACGTCGATGTAACTATGCTCACGCTATGCAATAGGCTCAAAGCGGCAACGTCGCAATTCATTCACAAAATTATGAAAAACATTGAAATTGTCTACGGTTAAGCCTTGGTGCTGTCATTTTGCTGACGCTCGTTTGACAACGTCGAATTTGTTGTGAAGTTTCATCATACGATGTTCTGTTTATTTATTTTTTAAAATATATTTATTGGAAATAATTTAAATATATCATTAAATATGCAAGCAAATGATAGATAACGCTATCCAATATCTGGAGAACAGAAGATAAACCCACCTTGAGATAGAGAGTTGCCAAATAACTGGTACCTACTCAAAACATACAACTCCAAGCTTAGAAGATTTATATTTTCAACGAAAGTGTATATTATTGTGATAAGTTTAGAAATAAGTTTTATGTGTAATGTATGTATGGTTTGGCGCATGTTGTAAATAAATAAATCATTATAAATATCAAAAGGGTTTTTCATAATTTCGTATATTTTGACATTTCATACAAAATTTTCCATTTCAATAGGTACGTAATGAAATTATTAATTTGCTCAACTTTTTCTACTTCTCGTATTACTCTCATTGCTATTATCTCAAATTTAGATTGAAAATTGCTTCTAAAACTTGTAAAACACAGCAAAATGTACTAAAAGATATGTTCTAACTCGGTTATGTCAGACTTATACTAGGGTGGTAGCCGTAATAAGGACGGAATAGCATTAGTATGAATACTTATTACGAAGTTATACTAGGTTACATTTATTTCGTGTTTATTTGTATGATTTTTCCTTATTCTTAGTTTATTCTTTGCATAAAATGTTATAACTCGTTTATTTGTACGGCTGTAAATGTTTATATTTATTTATATACGTAAGAATAGCATTTTTTACATAAAATTTCTGTTCCGAATTTTCTGATTTTCTTATGGAATAAACTTTAAACTTCAACTCAAACATTTATGCAATTAGACTTCTTCTAGAAGCACTTTTGAATCGTCGTTACATATTTTAACATTTACCACCGATTAGCAAAGCAGTATCTATGGAGAAGAACCGGCAAGAAACTCCATAGTTGCTCTTTTAAATCATGTCAGTAGCTTTTTGTCTTTGAGCTATTATTCTGTCTCTCTCTTCTTCACGTTTTAATAGCTGAATCGATTTGGATGAAATTTTTTAGCTTGACACATGAGAAAGGTCATAGGATAGGTTTTATTCCGGAAATCCCTCGGGGATGGAGACTATGCGTGTTTTTCTTTGACCACGCGGGCTTTCACCGCGGGTGGAAAGACGTTAGTAGTATATTATATTCATTTTTTTACTACTAATTACACTTCTAAATATAGTTTATAACAATGAAATCTAAATCACTCACACGTGTATTTGATAATAAATATGCCAAAAGATGTCACTATGAAATGCGTGTATCAAAATAAGTCGTCATGTCGTACGTATATGTGTATTCCATCCACGTATCGCTTGGCTATATATATCGTTTAGAAATAAGATTTTAACGGGATTTAAACGCGATTTAGTCATTATTATACCGACGTTTAAATGCTATAAACTCAAACATTTATTTATTCAATTCTTATTCAATTAGACTTCGTCTAGAAGCACACAGACCGCCTCCTTGGTACAGTGGTTGACACGTGAGTGTAAAACCGAGGGGTCCTGGGTTCGATTCCCGGTGGAGACGAAAAAAAATGTCTCGGTCTGGCTGGGCGTAGAAGGCTTACCTACTTGTCCCTTAAAGAAAATCGATCAGTGAAATAGATGTATAATGCATCTGCCTCTTAGGCCTTACCCCACTTGGGGACACGGGACTTCAATTTTTAGAAGCACTTTTGAATCGATGGAAAGAAAGAAAGAAAGAAACATTTATTAAAGCAGTATATAAAACGAAATATACCTACTAAATATTCCCCCAAATTTCAGGTATAACCCATACAGCGGTGGTGCCCCTCGATCTGGTCAAGTGCCGTCTCCAAGTGGACCCCGACAAGTACAAGAATGTGGTCAACGGTTTCAAAGTGTCTGTACGGGAGGAGGGTATGCGTGGTCTGGCTAAGGGGTGGGCGCCTACATTCATTGGTTACTCGCTGCAGGTAAACACATAACATATATTTATACTTATTACTTACTAGCTGCTCCGCGCGGTTTCACCCCCGTGGCTCCACGCCTGTTGGTCGTAGCGTGATGATACGCCTGTTGGTCGTAGCGTGATGATATATACCCTATAGCCTTCCTCGATAAATGAGCTAACACCGAAAGAATTTTTCCAATCGGACCAGTAGTTCCCGAGATTAGCGCGTTCAAACAAACAAACAAACTCTTCAGCTTTATAATATTAGTATAGATATGTACTAGGAAATATGCTGTGTAGTCATTTTAGGCCCAATTAGCTGCAAATCTGGGAAATTCGAGATACCCTGTATAAATTACCACATAAAATCTTGTATTTTGGCATCCTAATACTCACTTAGATTGTCGCAAAAGGTCGCAACTTTTAAAATCAGGTGTCAGTTCATAAAAATCTGTTTTTCTCGTTTTATATGAATTGACTGATTAAAAAAAAAAATCAGGCCGGTTAGGGAGCCAGGTGCAAATTTGGTTAACTATTTCCTCTCAAGAGATAATTCGTCAGACGCATGAGAGTATAGTATTATAAAGCCTCGTGAACGTCAGCTGGCGCTCGGTTGGGGGGGTGAGCGGTTGTAGCCTCCCACGCACATAGGAAAAAAAATACATTCATTCATTCATTTCCTCTCAGCTAAAAATTTGTCAAATTGTAGCTAACCCAATATCTCAACGAAAAAAAATAGTCAGCTGGTTACAACATGGTGTATTATACGTCAGCTGGTGTCTCGAACATGAAAGTTAAATTTAAAGAAAAATTTATTTTCCGTTATTTCCTCTCAAACAAAAATTTACCTGATGATAGCTTATATGTAACTGTGGATAAATATATATGTCAGCTGGCTGTATCTTGGTGGAAAAACCGTCAGCTGATACGGGAGGCTACAACTGCTCTTCCCCCCAACCGCGCTCCAGCTGACGTTCACGAGGCTTCATAATACTATACTTGGATGCATTTTACTAATTACCGCTTGAGAGGAACTTGGTCATAAAATCTGCTGCTGGCTCCCGGACCATTTTTTAAGCATATTCTCTTTTGTTTTTAAGTCAGTGATGACTCAAATCTATGAAAAAACGTCCATATTCTCCCAAAAAACCATTTATTTATAATAATTACTATTTATTTATCATACAGAGTCACTACAAGTTTATTTTTACTCAATGATTAAACAAAAATCAACCAATTGTTCCTACCGAAAGTCTGTGACGACACACTTTTATGAGAAAACCTTTACAAAATTCCCCTGAAACGTCACTTTTTTTTGTTATATTTATTATTATGTATCTATCATACAGGGTCTCTGCAAATTCGGTCTTTACGAAGTGTTCAAAGTGGCCTATTCAGGCATGTTAGACGAGGAAACAGCATACACATACAGAACTGGTGTTTACTTGGCTGCCTCTGCGTCTGCCGAGTTCTTTGCTGACATCGCTCTATCGCCTTTGGAGGCCGCTAAGGTATTTACTAGCTGCGCTCCGCGGTTTTACCCGCAGTTCTGCTCCTGTTGGTCTCAGCGATAAGCCTATAGCCTTCCTCGATAAATGGGCTATCTAACATCGAAAGAATTTTTTAAATCAGACCAGTGGTTCCCGAGATTAGCGCGTTCAAACAAACAAACTCTTCAGCTTTATAATATTAAGCATATATTTACTAGATTTTTCTTTGAAAACGCAGACGGCAGCGTTTTCAAAGAAAAACCCGCATAGTGTCCGTTCCTGTGGGATTTTCGGCTACGTACCAAATTTCATTGTAATCAGTTCAGTAGTATTTGCGTGAAAGAGTAACAAACATCCATCCTGATAAACTTGCATTTATAATTCAAATTTCAAAATTCAAAATTATTTCTTTCTTTCATTTACATTAGGTCTTAAACAAATTTGTGATTGGAACACTCCTAGTAAGCAAATAAAATGCTTGTGTCAGGAGGTTCCGCTCTTCCTAGAGCGTATACGCACTATGCAGGTAGCCGCATTGCGGGTAGCCGTCCGGCTGACCGCAAGCACAATTATGTACGGAATATTCATTTCTATGCGCACTGTGCGGTCTGCGGTAGCCGCATCGCAGTGCGCATAGAAATGAATATTACGTACATAATTGTGCTTGCGGTCAGCCGGACGGCTACCCGCAATGCGGCTACCCGCATAGTGCGTATACGCTCTTACACTATTACAGAAACAGAAATATAATATTAGTAGGATTTTATTTATTTATTTGATTTGCCAACAGATGTACATCTTATATTTATAATATATTTTGAGTATGTGATATAATTAGCATGCATTGCAAGATGTAGATCCAATTATAGGCAAATACAACATGCGTTTTTGAGTTGTATCAAATTATAGCTTCTAAACGTAGTATAATCGTAGTCTAATCGTAGGATATTTAAAAATAATACATAATTATATAAAACAGGTGCGAATCCAAACGATGCCCGGTTTCGCGTCGACATTACGCGAGGCGTGGCCCAAGATGGTCCAGAACGAGGGCTACGGGACATTCTACAAGGGCCTGGTGCCCTTATGGGGCAGACAGATCCCATACACCATGATGAAGTTCGCCTGCTTCGAGAAGACCCTCGAACTGTTGTATAAGGTAAAAAAAAATAAAAAAAACACTGATAAATAAAAATTGTCTCATTTTTAATTTTAAAAGTTAACATTTGTAACTTACAAAAGTAAATTTTATTATTCTCTCTCTCTCTCACTATAGGTATCTTACATCTAAATGTGTATATGTCGTGGCCATATCGTAGATTTGCTCATTTCATGAAATGGCCAACATAGTTTGATCAGATCGTTAAATCGTCAACGTTTCACGATTTGGTCATCGACATTTGGCTAGATCGTATAAAATATCTTAGAGAGTCCATAAAACATTAAAAAATTCAGAATATTTTAAGAACTTGTTTATAGTCATTTAAGTTAGTGCCGCGGTAGCGCCGGCTAATACCAGAAGCGAATCGCTTTCTAAAAACAAACAAAAATGGTCGACACATATACATTATTTACTACTAGTGAAAAAAAATCTATATGAATTTGCCAGTCAGTTCAGTTCAAGGCGTAAACTGACTGGGAATATGAGGTCATAATATGGCCCATGTTTTTTAAAAATTAATTTTTTATCGTTTTCCACAGTATGTAGTGCCCAAGCCACGATACAAAATTATAGTTAATAATTTTCGCATAGATGCATTATATAAATTGACTAGCCGCTCCGCGCGGTTTCACCCCCGTAGCTCCTCTCCTGTTGGTCGTAGCGTGATGAAATATATATAAGAATTTTTTAAATCGGACCAACAAACAAACAAACTCTTCAGCTTTATAATATTAGTATAGATAATTTTACCATATTTCCGCAGTATGTAGTGCCCAAGCCCCGCGACCAATGCAGTAAGGGTGAACAATTGGTTGTGACCTTCGCAGCGGGTTACATTGCTGGTGTGTTCTGCGCTATCGTCTCACACCCAGCGGACACTGTCGTATCTAAGCTTAACCAGGTGAGAGATAAATAAATAATTAAAAAAATCGAGTGCCACACGTCTTTTTTTAATAATTAATTATTAAAAAAAGACGTGTGGCACTCGAGGACTGCCGCGGTAAAGCTATTGCATGCTATGCCTTCAAGTCACACCTCCGTCCCCGTCGGAGTGGGGAGCGTGAGGTTTTTTCGTTACGGAATTTCTCGATTCGGTCCCCGCGCTCAAGGCCCGCGATAGAAGCTATGCAATAGCTTAAAAATCTTTATTGTCACAATAATACAGGTGATTGGTGAAAATAATGAATCATTCGGCTTTCGAACTTGTTTAATACTGTGTCTCAGGAGCCAAAATAAATATATATTTCAGCGTTTCGCTTGTGTTATGGAAAGCAAATGGCTGATAAACATACATAATATATAATTTTAAATACATATATACTTCACTTTCACGACATTGTATAAAATAAAAAACATAGTAGCTGTCCCTTTCCCTAAAACTATGCAACGGATTTTGATTTGAATGGGTATTTTAAAGTGAAAATTCTTTAGGCGTTTGTTTCAAAATCTGTTGCGTAGTTTTGAAGATATAAGCATAGGGATGGATCTAACTCAACTCAACTCAAACATCCATTTATTCAATTAGAATACTATTTAGTAGCACTTTCGAAACGTCATTACATAAGTATTTTTAACATTTACCACCGATTCGGAAAGCAGTATCTATGGAGAAGAATCGGCAAGAAACTCCATAGTTGCTCTTTTAAAATCATGTCAATATTACTTAATATTATGTAACTTATATCTAACTACATAATATATCATAATATTCCAAAGAACTGTCCTGTGGAAAATCTTTGTTACTTTGTAGTGAAGATATATTAAAAACTATAAATATAATATCCATACATATACATACAACTCCTTCTAATATAATATTAAATAATTTCAGGACAAGACGGCCACAGTTGGCTCGATCATCGGCAAGCTGGGCATGGCCGGAGTGTGGAAGGGTCTCGGCCCCAGGATTGTGATGATCGGTACACTGACTGCTCTGCAATGGTTCATTTATGATGCGGTCAAGGTAATTATTACTAATCTTATATATATATAAAAATGAATCGCAAAATGTGTTAGTAAGCGCATAACTCGAGAACGGCTGAACCGATTTCGATAATTCTTTTTTTATTATATTCCTTGAAGTACGAGGATGGTTCTTATTAGGGATGTAACGATACATGATTTTGCCGATACGATACCGATACCGATATTTGTAGTAATGTATCGGCGATACCGATACCGATACCGATACCGATATCGATGGCTTGGTAGAAAAATAAATAGTGAATTATGCATAAAAAGTTACCAACATTTAACAGAGACAACTGTTAATCGTATTCTTTTAAATAAAAATGCCAAATCAAAAAACAACAAAACCATTTATTTTAGTATTATTATTTTACGAAGTTAAACTTTAAGTAATACACATACAATCAGTACCTAATAAAAGTTTACTATAATTGGTAGAGTTTTTTCAGAAAACAAAGTGCGCACGCGCGGGCGGCCTCCCGCATCGTTCATTGGGCGCGGATTTTTGAATTATTTGATATCAAAAAAATTGGTTGTTTGTAAAGTAGGTTTACGATCGAGATGTTTACGTGATAACATTATGCAGTGGCAGCGCTCGAGATGAAACGGGAGATCGGTCCGTCTCTCTCTCGTTATACCTGCGATCGCGCTCGTGAGGTTTTGGTGTGACACAAGTTTATGCACATGTCACCCGACTAAAACGATTTTAAAAACGTTATCACGTTAAAAATAAAAAAAAATTCAAAATTATTTATTTCTTTCCTTTACATAAACAAATTTGTGATTAGAACACTCCTAGTAAGCAAATAAAATGCTTGTGTCAGGAGGTTCCGCTCTTCCTTAACACTATTACAGAAACAGAAATAAAACAATATGAATGAATACAATGCAAAAACATAAAAGAAAAGAAAGAATTTAATAAAAAAATATCGGTATCGGTTGATTTATTATCGGCGATACCGATATATCGGCTTGCCGATATATCGGCCGATATATCGGTATCGGTATCGGTATCGTTACATCCCTAGTTCTTATGTAGAGAAAACGTAAACATGTACCACGGGCGAAGCCGGGGCGGACCGCTAGTAATATATAAATTAATAAAGCCATTATTTTTCGAAAAAAGTGGACATACATATAATCTGTATATAAATCTCGTGTCACAAGGTTTGTCCTCAATGGACTCCTAAACCACTTAACCGATTATAATAAAATTCGCACACCATGTGCAGTTCGATCCAACTTGAGAGATAGGATAGTTTAAACATGTAGGTACCACGGGCGAAGCCGGGGCGGACCGCTAGTATAAACATAAAATTTAAAGATTACTTACTTAAAACTAAAAACAAAATTTCACTGTAAAATATCCCTAATTTCGGTCGGACAGTCAATTAATAATAATAAAAAAATATTTTTTGACCACTAGCTGTGCCCTGCGGTTTTACGCGCAGTGCTCAGCTCTTGTTGGTCTTAGCGTGATGATATATAGAATACAGCCTTGAGGTTTTCTTTTTTTTTAAATAATTAAAATTCAATATAAGCAATAGACAGACATATAGACTAACGTACTATGATTAATCAAATTAACCAATTGTTCCTACCGATATGAAATGTGGACACGAAAATTTATGAGTTGTCAAATGTCACACGTGTCACATTTGCCGCCATTTTGTCGTGTTTTAACTTTTTAATTTTTCGACAGGTATGGCTCAGGATGCCCAGACCACCACCGGCCGAGATGCCAGAGTCTATGCGCAAAAGGCTCGAAGCCGAGGAAGCCGCGAAATCAAAATGAACACTTAAAAACATTTAGGCGCTATTTATTTGACCTTTTTATGTATGGCGTTCAAATTCCACTGCCAATTTTTGTTGATGACTCATTTCGTGTTTTCAATACGGCAGAGTACAGATGTATAGTAATTTTTAAATGTCACACGCCATTTTAATTATGTCAAATAGTAATTGTAGTTAATGGTTAGGAGTCGAGTATTGAGCCGCATGGCGTCTACACCACTATATATTATGTATTATTGTGATCCATGAGTATGAAATCGTGTAATTTATTTTTTATTTAAATAAAAAAATATTTTTATTTTTTTTTTTTTTCATTTTTTGTTTCACCATTGTTTACCGTGTAACCAAAGTTGACAGTTAATAAATATTAGAAGTATTGGTTTGTTTTATTGTATTGATGCAGAGCTGTAGAAAGTTTAATATTTATTTAAAACTAACTTAACCGCCCGCGGCTTTGCCAGCGTTTTCAAAGAAAACCCCACATATTTCCCGTTCTCGTGAAATTTCCGGGATGGAACCTATAAATAAATAAATATTTCGGGACAATTTTCACACACGGCACGATCTGATCCCATACTAAGCTATCGCTTGTTATGGAAACCAGATGGCTGATAATAATTTTTAATAAATACTTATATAGATAATTAACACCCAGACACAGCACAAACATCTATGTTCATCACACAAATATTTGCCCCGGGTGGGAATCGAACCCACGACCTCCGGCTTGGCAGGCAGGGCCACTACCAACTGGTCAAGTACTATGTGTTTATCCAAGTTATCCTCTATGTGTGTGTGTCTCTAATTGTTATCCTACATACATTCATCCTCACAAACGTTGCATTTATAATATTAGTAGGATAAACTATGATTATAATGTCAACCAAAGAGCGGCATAATATATAAATTTCCGCACGCGGGTTCATCCGCTTTGCAGAAAACATAATAATATATACTAAATAAAACCTTCCTCAAGAACCATTCTTAACAAAAGCCTCGTCAAAATCTGATGCTTAATTTCAAAGATCAAAGCAAACAGATTCCGGGTCAAAATTAGTTGCGTAGATTTGAAGATTTAAGCTTTGAATGAAAATAATAAAATGAAATTAAAGCAAAGACCCACGAAACTCAACGAAAGTAGTAGGTAAAAGGGGAATCCCCTTAGTGAGTAAGCAAGTCGCATGATAGGTTATCTCGCTCACCCTTGTAGAAGATTATTGCTTCTGGTCTATTTTTTGGGAATTCCCGGGCGGCATCTTGTTTTTTTCATCGCTCTGGCCAACAACAAAAAGTTGCCAGGAAAAGTAGCTAAAAAGTTTAGCTACTAGTTTCAAAAAATTGTAGCTGCCTGACATCAAAAAATTGCTAGATCTAGCTATAAAGTAGTTATGTTGACAAAGTAAGAGTATTCAGTATGTAGTACCAGTTAAATTTTCCGCTAAAATCTTCTTTCGCTATAGATAGATTAGATTTTACTGTTTATAGCCTTTTATGATCATTGATCAGAATACATATAAACTTAGCATATGAATATTAAATATATAAAAGTTCTAACCATTATTTGATATATTTGGAACGTTGTCGTCAAAATCATAAATGGTTTTTATGCATATTATGTGCGAGTATATATTTTTTGTTGGTATTTTTATGAGTATTAAATCACATGATACCTAGTTTATACTCTGTGCAAACGAAAATTATTAATTGTCTTTGGTTGAACATTCTGTGCATAAGTAACTAAATACTTAATCTGTGATTCTGTGCCCTATGGATATTGGATAATGGACGTGGTTGACAATCAAATAACGAATTTTGCAGATTGAATTGAAAGAAAAATGTGGTTCGTGGTTGTTCCCTGTGGTTGTTCGTGTAAACAGTTATTTTTGTTAGTGTTTGATTGCTGTTATTTTTAGTTTCTGAGGTCCAAAGTTGTTTAAATGTTTATTGTATACTGTCTACTGTAGCTGTCTAATGTTTAGATCTTATCAAATTTTCATCAAATCTGCATTAAATATCGAAAAGTTCTTGGTTGTACGTTCACGTCAGGGGGATTCGAATGTTTTTCTCGACACTTGTAGGTGTCGGGTCTTGTTCTAAGTACTACACTTGAAATTCGATAACTCGTGAATTGGCTTGTCGTCGCTACATAGGTAAGAGCGTGTGACAAAAGGCATGTCTATACGCGCCTACATGCGCTTCGTAAAACGAGCTCATTACTCATACGCGCGTATAAAACGCTAGTCTGTCACCGCTCTTAACAAAAATGTCAAGGAAGGGATTCCACCGTCACAAACAATAATTTCATTAATCTCATCTCTAGAAAATTATCTGAAGGCACGGGAAGTTCTGAAAATTCTACTGTCATGGGAGCTCTCTGGCCACCATGCTACAATATAAAAAAATCTTCACATTTGGCCATGTTATTACTTGAGTATTGATAGAAAAGATACCTTTCCTATTACTATAGGTCTCCGAGTGTTCCACATTTCTTGGTCTATTAATTTTAATATGGGTGCAATCAATTGCCACTATAACATTGTTCAATCCATGACGGATAAGACTTCTTCCTCGTTGTTAGAATTGTTTTTTTTTGATCTTGTTGTTGTTCTGTATTCGAGAAGTGTATGTATCTGGGTAACTGTTTAGTTATTGCCAAAGATACTTGGGCTATAACCCTACAAACTGTAGGCTGGCTTATGCTTATGATATCTCCACCAAAAAAAGAGACTATTTTTTTTAATTATTCGTTTCAGGCAGCAATATATTTATAGGTTATAAAAGAGCTTACAATAACTTAAAACTACGGCACATATTTGCCAAACGTAAACCAATGTTTACCAAAAGTAAACTTTGTATGACCGAAGTTTCGGTCTTCTTCTTAACTTCGGTCATACAAAGTTTACTTTGTGAAGACTCCATTGCTGTAAAGTTAGGATTGAGAATTTGGGCCTGTGACACACCTTAACATTATTTTTTCCTGCAATTTGTTTACCGTTGAAGATTGTGCAGTAGGGAATGAAGTCTCGGTACTATATTTGAGTCCCAGGAAGTCCGGGACTAGCTCAGAATAGAACCGGGACTTTCCGGGGCTTTCGGGACTTTTGTTTATTGTTGTTTTTGTCTTTTGTCTGTGGGAGTGGTGGGAGTGCATGGTTTTGCGTTTTGCTGGTGATGAAAGTTTACTAGTAGAAGGTTAGGATCTATTAGTACATTTGAGTTCAAATTTGATGATTGACTTTAATTCACTTTGAAGAGACAACATCATGTTGATACGGTCTGGCTGATGACGTTGAAATCACACATAAGTCATCTCTGTCTTTACATGTAGATGTGTTTTCATGATATTGAATCGACGTATCATCATCATCGTCATCTAATGAATCGACAAGAGGTCTAGTTAATATTTTAGTATTACGATATTGTGATTCAGGGAAAAGCGATTTCGCACGCTTTGATCTTTTATTTGGTTTAGTTTCTTTATTATCAGATGTGTAAAATTGCATTTTTATATCGTTGCGTTAGTGAACTTATACAACTTATTGGTTTAGGTTCTGGAAGTTAACAGGTTAGGAATAAAACAAAATACTTGTATAATTCATATGTGTAATTTAATCGTCGGGCATAAGCTGCATATTCCCCTTCATGAACATTAACATGTTGAAGTTCTCGTCTGAAAGCGAGGCTCGCTTTGGTGTTAACATTTTACCCATGGAAAACAGACGTTCGACTGCAGCGCTTGAGGGTATGGCAGTATTGTATTTAATAAAAAGATTTATGAATATCTGTTCCTCGAGGAATGCAGCATCGTTGAACGAGTCTTTTGATTTCATATGATAAAATTACTTTTGAGAAATGATTCACGCCACCTACAGTTGGGTCTCCTGCGCCGGCATATAGGTACTAATTGTTTTAGTATTAGTAAACTTTAGTAAACTTTTTGCAAGGATAATGCTTGAATTACGATTGGTTTTATCATTCACCTAAATTAAACAGCATGAAGTTAGTTCTAGGTGGTATGAAAATTGATAACTATGTTCAAGTTGTTTAATCTAGTATTTTTTTTCCATACGCCAAAGAAGTATAAACTTCTAACGCGTGTACATAAGTACACACCCTTTTTTTATAAATTGTACAGCTTTACATCATGTATTTTCAGTGTTTTATTTCAAGTGAACACCCATAAAATTTTGTCACGAGCCGCCTCTGATCTGGAACCTTGGGTAATGCTTGATTCTTCTGACAATCAAAGGTTATAGTTTTGATTGACTTGTCCTCCTCTTGCAAAATCGCATAAAATGCTTTATATTTTAATCTATGGATTCTTTTTTGAGTCATCGCTTCCAGTTTTTTTGCGGGATCGGTTTCATTTTTTATTAGCTCTTGTAAGGAGATGAAACATCAGTTCTTGGATTTTCCAAACCAATATTGTAGTACGAGTTAAATATTTTGCGAAAAAATCCTAGCTTTACTTTCAGATCACTTTCACGCTCATTATGCGTATGTTAAGGCCGGATGGTAAGGTACAATCTCTGTGTTTTGGATCGACAATAATGACTTTCTTGTCCTTTAAATTTTTCGATAAACCATTGAACAGACAATTTCTTTGCTTCATAACTTTGGCTTTTATGATCACCGCCTCTTTTTTCTGTGGGATGGTTTCTGCCACTTTTGTGAAATCTGCCCAGAACACCCTTCACTCTATCTTTTTTATCATTATAGTATTGGGGATAAGAGGTGTCAAGAGATGAAACGTAATTATTTCCTCTTGATGATAATGAGCGTCAACAGAGTTACGATGATGATGTGTCGTATACGTTTGTCTCGACACCCACTACAATTACGTAGGGGCTGTGACTCAATAGAGGAGTCATCCATTTATGTTGAAATCAGAGATCTTTCAAGTTCTTCAGTGTCCTATTATACAAGTAAAACTAAATAAACGTTCACGTCCAAAAGAAAGGGTATACGTCCGTACGCATGTGTCTCTCTTTGATAAGTTAAGTAAATCATAATACCATAATGATGGAGTAGGAATATCTTTCACAGCCATTCCGGAATATTCATATTTAAAAGATATTTCAAGCTATTTTCAATCTTTTCGTGTTGTCTTAGCCAAACATCCCTCATATTTTTAATTTTTTTTATCACCAAATCTCGATCAGCGTTTGGCTCCACCGCCTTAAATTTTTCCACTAATATCTCACAGCTTTGTGACTTTAAATCTCTGTTTGAGTAATCTTTACTCTTAACCATCCATAATGTTGGTAATTCCCGGTATAATTCTATAAATTAATTCAGTTACAAAAGCCCGAGAATATTAACGTAGGTCCGCCATTTTAAAATCGCTCACACACGGCGTACACGTAATCGATAATCGATATCCTTTGCTAAGCAAAGGTGCCATGAGTTTTTTAACAACAGCTGTACTTTAAAGCACACCGTGTTCCTGTACTAATTATGCTGAGGATTGTTTACCTGTGTACACAATAAACGACCACACAGCAACGATGTGGCTGGCGACTGTTTGACTGTCGACTTTTCAGATTTACAGCGATTCGATCGCCACATTGACAGCTACTAATATTCACGTCCACACAAAGATTTTGACATCGCTAGCGAGTCGCTATCGCTTAAAGTCGCTGCCGTGTGGCACTTAATGTTTATAACATTTCCTCCAGTTTTCCGCCGTATATTAAAACATCTCCTACGGCTCGTCCTTTCATGCTGCGGATTCGTTGGCTTTGAACCAGAATCACTGTTGGTGTGACCTAATATTGCGGTAGCTCAGTGCCGTATCTTGATGATCCGGTCATACAATAGTTAACCGGATCTTGCGGCAAGTTCCGCTATATTTATGAGTCTCTTGTCGTCTTCTCTGCTGATGTATCTTCTCTGTTTTATTGACGGCTGTCTTATGCACCGAGTCTCTTTTAAATCTCCCATTAACAACACTACAACCGACCGACTACTATGATGACTGCTCGACTTTTATTTGCATCTCTGAAGCCTCTATAGAGTATAAATGCATCACTAGCTTAAAAGTACTGCTGTACTGGCACAGCCATTTACATTACAAAACTCATGCTGCATAATTTGAGCGTCTGAAGAAGTTGGTGCATAACGGCCCTGTACTTCACTAATGTTACCATCAGTACAGTCTATTAAAAGTGGCTTTACTAAGTTTTCATATTTGTGATATTTTTGCTAAATAATTAGAGCTTTTTTGAACATAACAATATGTGCCATCTATAATTACAATGGGTGTACACTGTACACTATCTTCTTTAACAAGCCCTTTTGGTATTATTAAGTTTCTATAAATTATTTCTTGCCTATTTATATGATTTATAACGACATGATGCGGTACAAAATAATGATACAGTAATTCTCTGGCTTTATTTATACAACCTTCCATCGTTCTTCCAGGAATGTTAAATAATTTGATATTCTTTTATTTGCATCTCCTGTCCATAGTTTTAATAACTACTAAAACTAGTTAGCCACTAGCAATTGTGGCACTTCATTTGATTATATGTTAAATTGGTCTATTATAAAGCCGAACCAGGGGTAGTCCATTATATGAATATCAATTAAGGTCACTAAATAGTCCATAAAAATATATACCCTTTATGTATTTATTCGTACAAGGTATAGCGTGTGGCCGCGTATTAAAAGAAAATAAATTAAATTATAAACTCAGTTTGGTAAACGACTTTAATTTTAAAACACACAAAATTATATTTGCACAAATATTTACAGCTTACAGTCAGAGTATAATATTAAACTAATAAAATAAAACAAAGCAAACAAACACAAAGGGAACAAAACAATAGGGAACACTAAAATATTATTATAATACAAATTAAAGACAAAATAATATTAATAAGCAAACATGATTAAGACTGTCTGGCCATGATCAACGGCGGCGGCAGAGTTTTATACATGCAGACCGCCGCGGCCTAACGACCTAACGGCTGTCTAGTGCGCGACGCAATAACAACACGTCTTTCTTTGTTAGAACTTGTTGTTGTTTCTTTGCTAAGCGCCAGAGAGGCGCGACAACCTAATGAGGAGTAATTAAAGTTAGACTGCGCAGTAAAATTATTGCGCGCTAAAGGTACCTTACAGCTAATCATACACTAAATATAACATTTACATTTTTTTAATTTCGTTCTATACTGTTTTACACGAGCCAGTTCGTTCGTAAACATGGCGCCGTTTCCTGCCCTCTTTCATATTTCCACAATATTCTGGTTTATCAAATTCCTATCTCGTTTAACTGCCGTTGTCAGCAAAGTAAATCTTACTCAGTTTTTGATTTATGATTTATATAGTTGCATCATGAGCCAGGCCAACGAGCAACAACATTTCGGAACATCAAAGAAGCATTGCAAATAAATGCCATATTGCCATATCAACAATAATTTGAGAGCGACTATGCTGATTCTTGTGTTGCATGTTGTGAATACTCTGGCGATGTTACTATGAATGTCGTACTGGAAGACAGGGGACGACTAAAGCTTGTGATGCCATGATGGATCATGTTAGCTATTTTTAGAACTTCAGAACGAAAAGCCATTTTTGAGAGATGGTAAATGTATTTGTAATTGGCAAAAGGGAATTATAGAATGCCATATCGTCATTTTGAAGGATTTTACTATTGTCTTGAAACATTTCATATATACTTCGGGAATATTCCAATGTAGATGGATTTGGTTGAGTAATTTTCCGTTCTTGGCCGGGTGTAATATGTATGACCTGTATGACCTTGACAATGTTCAAAAGAAGTATATGGAAATCCATAGCCAGTAAATTGAGGATTGCATTTATATTTATCTATTACTTGAATCAATTCAAAGATAACATAAACATTTTATCATAATCTTGAATACTATCTCCTTGTCGAGCTTTAATGCTCTGCTCTAACACTGCTGTAAGCTTATCCACTTGTCGTGAAGTGCAGTCTTCGCTGTCAGTATTTTTCTTTTTTTTTTGCGAGTATTTTCAGGAGTATCAGTCAACTCATTTGTTTGATTATGGTTTCCTTCCGGCGTCGTTTCTGATAAACTTGCACTGGTCTCATTAATTTCTAAGGTTGGCATTAAAAATTGTAATTGATCAAAGTAAATATAAGCTGATTACTATGTCCTGTTTTTCCGCTGCATCAACAATGTCGCAATCTAAATGTGATGAAGCTCCGTCAAAAATAAGAAGGCAGTTGCTTGGAGATTTATATTTTGCCAAGTGGTTGATAAAATTCACGAAAAGTTCAGTGGTCATAGAGCCTTTTGCCCCCCCTTCCCCTTTGACCTCTTCCTCCACAATATTTATTAATGAATCATAATTATTAATGAATGGTAATATATTTACCTATTTTAGGCGAACTCAATGTCCTCTTGGGTGTGTGTAGTTTACTGTCCCCAGCTTCATGGTAAGTGGCATTATCTATAGTTTTTTCTGATATAAGAGTACTACTACCATTAACTATAATAGATAATGGAAATGAAGTATTTGCATCATATACTGTTACTGGCATGGTAGTACCAATACCTGGGTCTACCAACACTGGTATTGATTCTACCGGCAGCACCCTAGCCTGCCCAGCCCCATCGCCAGTATCATCACCATCACCACCACCACCACCATCACCATCACCAGCACAAACAAAAACTGCTTCCTCGTTGTCACCACCAAATGGCACAGCAAAGCCGCTTGCAGTTCTCCCCAGTAAATCGGCCACTCTGTCCAGAATGTCATCCGGAGAATGTACTCTGGAATGCCACCGCCAGTCTGTGAAAATAATAAACTGATGTACTTACTATGTACTAAATTACTTAACATTATACGTAATAAGTACCTACCTATAATTTCAAACAAAGATGAAAAAATTTTCTACAACACTTACTTGGATGCGATTCATCCTAATTTTTGTGCTGCGTTTACGAGCAAGTTTCTTTAAAATTTCCCACTTTAAACGTAGCTGCTGGGGTGATCGACGACAAACATAGGCAGTGGCATTAAATTTGTGTGTCAGGCTGACCCACTCCTCATTTTTCATCTTGTTGCTGGCGGCGTTTTTTGTTTTAGACAAAATTATTGGGCTGCTCTCAATTAAGCCCAGCAATAATTTTGTCTCATCCTTCGTCAGAGGTTTGCCTCGAACCTAAAATAAACAGATATTCTTACAAAAAATGCGTTCGAACATATTTGGCGTCACCACGAAGAAACAAAATTATTAATGGTACGGATGCGTAAAAGTCACTTACCACTTCAGAGTCCATTGCTATTTAACAAAATAGGTGTAATATCTATGTAAATCAATGAATATAATTTAACAAAATGATCAGAAAGTTTATATAAAAGTTATGAACAGAAATCGGTACCAATACAACGAAAAAAGAGCGTCCTGCGTCAGTAGAAGGCGTTTTGGCGGGCATGTCATCTGTCAAAAACAGGCAGGCGTGACGTTCCGTTTTATATGGTTAGGGAGCCAGGTGCAAATTTGGTTAACTATTTCCTCTCAAGAGATAATTCGTCAGACGCATGAGAGTATAGTATTATAAAGCCTCGTGAACGTCAGCTGGCGCTCGGTTGGGGGGGTGCCTCCCACGCACATACGAAAAAAAATACATTCATTCATTCATTTCCTCTCAGCTAAAAATTTGTCAAATTGTAGCTAACCCAATATCTCAACGAAAAAAAATAGTCAGCTGGTTACAACATGGTGTATTATACGTCAGCTGGTGTCTCGAACATGAAAGTTAAATTTAAAGAAAAATTTATTTTCCGTTATTTCCTCTCAAACAAAAATTTACCTGATGATAGCTTATATGTAACTGTGGATAAATATATATGTCAGCTGGCTGTATCTTGGTGGAAAAACCGTCAGCTGATACGGGAGGCTACAACCGCTCTTCCCCCCAACCGAGCTCCAGCTGACGTTCACGAGGCTTCATAATACTATACTTTGATGCATTTTACTAATTACCGCTTGAGAGGAACTTGGTCATAAAATCTGCTGCTGGCTCCCGGACCAATACAGATCTTTTAGATTTTAGATCGATTTATCACATTTAAAATTGGTAATAATATAATCTGTATAAAACTCCAAGAGCCCAATAAATACATCAAAAGTTGTAATTGGAATTGAAGTTTGTAATTGGACACGAATATTGTCCTTAGTTGGGCGAGCTTTGAAGGGGATTTCTTCACTATCTAAATAGGCTGAGATTTTCAGCCAGGCTGACTTATCCCTCACGTAAACGGGGGGAGGGGAAGGCGGTTTACGCGTCGCGGCGTTGCCCGCGGTCGGGTCTTCGGATGCCTGAGGGGCGGATGCCTGAGGGGCAGAGGAATCACGAACGGTCGCGTTCCTTTTAGCGGGCGGCGCAGAGTCTTTTAATTTGCGTTTCTTTTTATATTTGACGGTTTCGAAACCGTCGGACGAATCTGAGGACTCCGCCTCCGAAGCTGCTGATGAATGAGGAGCGCTCTCGCACTCCATTCCGGTCGGGGCTTCGAACCCCGCTTCGACTGACACTGGGGACAGCGGTGGGGACTCAGGAGAGTCCCTCTGTGGTTGCGCAACGGGCGCGGCAACGTTTTGAGCCCCGGCGCGGCGGTACTGCGTGCTTGAAAGGCGCGCAGTATCTCCGGGTTCTCCCTAACTAAGAAAGCCTGTGCACCTCGCTTATCAATGCTTTTGTATTAAACTTCTTTGTTACGACCTACCTCGCTATTCTGAATCATCAATAAAACACAGTCCTTCATTTTACTGCCATTTTTATTTCCAAAATGTTGTTGCTTATTATCTACTGGTTTGTGTGCTTATGGAAAATGGTCACCAAATAACGTTTCCTAAAATAACCTTTCTATTAACCAAACCGAACTTCGGGGTGTCCCTGATTTCTTGCTAAAGCGAGTTTTAGATTTGGCGACCATTTGTCCATTTTGCTATACAAAAATAATTAACGATGAACATTTGAATTGTAGCCTTGTCTACTTATATAATAGGAGCGAATCATCTCATCCACTCAAATATCGTTGTACAGTGTGTTCCCTGTAAATATGCTCGTAAAACTATGCATTGAATATCCCTGAAACTTATAAAGCAAATACATTAAGCAATACTCACCACAAACTGAAGTCCAATCATTCTGAATCATAACAACATTCCAGTCCCATCTCTTACAATTCCTTTTCAAGAACTGGAGATGATATCGTTCAGGTGTTCGTCCATATGAATCAAAATATTGACCGATGCCATTCGTATCGATATGCACAGCTACTATTATAAAAAATATTTTCAAAATTTGTCATCAACATTTTACAACTCGATATTTTCTTCGTTATAACAGGCTCTTAAAAATATAAGAGAGTCTAAAGTTTTATCGCCAAGACGTGATCCAATTTTACTGCACAATAAGCCAGTAGCAGAAAATATTCTTTCTGGTTCTACGTTTATGGGAGTCACTGTCAGAAGGTAGTCATAATCCATACTCAGATGGCGACCACGATCACCCCCGTTTTCGAATAGAGCCATTTCTATACGAATAGTTGATTTTAAATCATATTGAGTACGTCTGACTCTGAATCGACCACTTAAGCTTTTTGTATCTCAGCGTTAAGCTCCTCTTTCTTACTTAATGCAACTTCAGGTTGCATTTCATTGTCAAGTGACTGACATGCTTGCTCTTCTTCGATTTGTTCTCCTGGCGGATCACAACCAGTGCGCGTTAAAAGTTTGACAATCATTTGTAGCATTTCATTGCTACCTGGTCTCGGGAATTCATCGTCTTGCGCAGAGGTGAAATATACATCTGGACATTGCAGATACTTAAGTAATGAAGTTTGCTATATCTTTTGTTCAAGCACGTGAACATTTTTTTGCCAATATTTGTACTCGCAGTAGATAACTTTTTAAGTCCAGTGACGAATAAAAATTATTTAAGTCATCTTCCTGATAAATTATGTAATTAAACGTTTGAAAATCAAACGTATTTTTAATATCTTTAGTTTGTTGTTTGAAATCAGTATGCAATATGAAGTTAATTTAAACAATTGTATGTTGTTGAATACATTCATTTATCAAAAATAAGATATCGATTTTTAATGAATTTAAAAACGATTCCGGTGTTTCAAAATACTGTTCCGATTGAAGTGTTTTACTATTAATTCTATATGTTAAAATTCGATTGCCAAAAGCGGTTTCAACAACTGTAAAATTTGTTAATGAATTATGTGATTTTAAAAGATTATTTTTATGTATATTGCTTTTTAAATTGTTGTTTAGATACCTTTTATTAATATAAACATGGTATGTATCACATTCCACCTTATTGTTGTCCACGTCATTGGTTTCAATTGATGAACCTTATTTTCATTAGTAGTGTTACGTTTTACCCAAAAAAAACCTAGTGGTCGGCGATCAACCACGCTCCGTATACCAACGAATTATGTTTGTTATTTATTTTGCTCTGCTACCATAATACAACAATAGTTAAATCAAACCTAGGTACATACCTGAGATTACCACGTTGCGTAGAACATAAACTGCACATAATATGTGGTGTGTCGGTCAGTCAAATGTTATAAAAACAATAGGGGCCCCTCGGGGAGGAAAAACTATATTTACGGGAATAATAGATAATAAAAGATAATGCAAAAGAGACAATTTACGATGTGTGTACGTCACCACAGTACAGCCGCCATTGCCGTCGTCCTTCACTTCACAATAATAACTCGCGGTCAGCGCGTGATTACTAATATCAATAAAAAGTACAATTAACAATTCCGCGGGCCGCTTTTACTAATTTACTACGTGTTCATCACGTAAAACAATCGACGACACGCTCCGATGCGCGCGTAAATAACTTCCGAGGCGACCGGTAATAACACTAAAAACACGACTTCACGCTAGCGGCGCGATTGGCGGACCCCGATAGAATGCTACAATAATTAATGCGAACCCCGATTCGTCGCCAATTGAATACATCGCGTTTCCGCTATCAGTGTGACCATTTAATTATTTTATCTATTCCGAACAAGTAGTGATACCTCGATTGATACCTGTTCCAACTTCTGGTTGACTGTAACAAAAATGAAAATTATTAGACAATATTTCTTTTGAGTTTGTACTTCAAATACTT
Source organism: Colias philodice (assembly GCF_061535455.1). Taxonomy (NCBI): domain Eukaryota; kingdom Metazoa; phylum Arthropoda; class Insecta; order Lepidoptera; family Pieridae; genus Colias; species Colias philodice. Next base: position 4,676,406 of record NC_143114.1, on the reverse strand, counting down.
ACATCAACGTTGTTTCAACCATCAAACATTGATTATACAACTCATCATCATACGATGAATCGAATAGTTCACGCTTCTCCATTTCATCACAAACTTTAGACAGCTCCTGATTGAATTTGCTGTTGGATTGTTCTATATTCTCTTCAATGGATGCAGAAAAGAAAGCACTGGTGCACATTTCACTGAAGTTTTCCATCTTTATCATAAAGAAGAAAGTATGTAGTACAGTAAGTAACAGTTAAGTGTTGGTAGAGCAACTGATACCCAATTTCAAACAATGTAGGTAAAATCTAATGAGTACATAGAAGTAATTTAAGTAAACAGAATCACATTCACTAATGATCATTGTTAAAAAAGTATTTTTTAACTTTTTCACTTTCTGCTATTGTCTTTGTAATATTGTATACGAGGGCGTTTGTGTTGTCGTAGATGCTATCCTTATTATTCTTTACGTAATATTTAATCCTCGTGGTAGCGTGCTTCCAGTGATCACTAGTTGGAATCTTGGATAGTTTCTTCATATCATACATTTCAATTTTTATGAGATGCGTCGCTTGATCTCCGTCGTCAGAATTTGTAGAGATGTATGATACGCCAGCCATCTCTAGCGGCTAGTGCCACAGTAGACGATAGCAGCTTCTTCCTTTTTATTTTTGGTGCCACTTCAATAACCTGTTTTGTGACTCCCACAAAGACTCCCAAAAGTCAGGTAAAATCTAATGAGTACATAGTAGACATGTGCGCCGATGCTCATTTGACCGGCGGCGGCGTCTAGCATCTAATTTGCCGGCGGCGGCGGCGTCATCGGCGTAATCGCGTGAATGGAGAAAATGAGTAAAATACGCCTAAATCTCCATTAAATTTCTTATTTATTTTTATATAATCAACATCAATATGGCACGTTTATTTGAGATCAAACATCGTATAAAATCTAAATTATATTAATAACAAAAATATTATGGCGACAATCAAAATAAAAAAAAAAACAAGGAATTATAAAATAGGAAAGTACGAGCAAAATATAAATGACAATTACAAATAATATGCAAATTATTTTACCTTTTGTACTTGTTTGGAGTGGATGTATTTGACTGTTTAATCGGATTTGGAAACTCTCGATTCTTGAATTGCGGTCGTGGTCTCGGAAATGGTTTCTTCGCCTTTTGCTGGGGTGGTGGATTATTCGCATCATTTTGTGAAGTACTTTGACTTGCCATCATGGCTGGAACCTCTTTTCACATACGTGTTAAAAAGGGATATGTGGCTAAGTTGTTTCTTGCACATGTCATAATTGTCATGTATAAAATATATTATTCTGTCGACTGAAGTAGGACTTAACTGTGACCTTTTAGCCGTAATGGTTAATCCTGCGACTGAAAAAACTCGCTCGCTTGGTATGCTCGTGGCGGGAACGCTCATTATCGCCCTAAAGCTTTGGTCTGGTGATCATGACGCACAACGCTGAGGTATGCGCCCCAACGCAGCGTCACGACGCAGCATTTACCTTCCCTGCGGAGAGGTGGTCAGTTGATTTTGCGGCAGCTACGAAGGTAGACGTGAACATGAACAATTTTGCTGTAATTATCAAACTTTTATGTTTTTTGTCTTTATTTTTATATAAAGAAGGATAGCTGCGAACTAATTCTATTAAATTGTCTTCGAAAAAATTCATATTGTCGCATTCATATATGTCGTGACGCATACCCGCACACCGCAGCGTTCAATCGAGAATGACGCCGCGCTGAAGTGTGATTCTGTAAGACTTCATTCTAAACTTCGAATCTGAATCCGCTGTGAGTTTCTTGATTGGCATTCTTAAAACTCGGTTGATAATTCGAATCTACACTAGCGCTACTCTTGCGAGCGTGTTTGCGAGTTGAACTATATTGAACTCGAGATTTTGACAGATAAAGTATGAGATGACATAAAAAGTGGCATTCTTTAAGGTAATTCCACCGTGAGCTCGACGCTCACTTCGCACTCAAACCCGGTTCAAAGTGTCAAATTATAAGTATCTATTTTACGAGTGAAAATAGAAGAAATCATAGTTAGATAGTGTTTATATAAAAGCATTAGTATTTTTAAAGTGAATAAGTGCCTACCTAATTAAGCGATAACGATGGCAAGAATGTTTTTGTATAAATCTATATTAGAAGAAGCTCACGCTTTGGATAAACTAGAAAAGCGTCGACAATCTACCAAAATTCGAAGTTTATCTTTATTAACCCGAGATGACGACTATGTGAGCGTGTATAGATTGTCAAAGGAGTTAATTGACCAACTGGAGTATGAGTTACTGCCTCTGATAAAGCCCACAAAACGTCTAGGAAAAGGACTTTCAATTCGTGTAAAAGTAAGTTTATTTTACTAAGTACCTATAAAGTTAATTTTGTAAGTATTTACACAGTTTATAGCGGAAAGATTTGTAACCAAGCATACCATACCTAATTTAAGAAAAACACTTCATATTAAGGAGTATTTTATTCCCTTTGTGGATTCCCCGCTAGCTGTACTCATATATATGTTTTCATGTTAGTCTAAGGTACCTATAGTTATAATATTGGTATTCTATTCAGCATGAAAATAACCAAATTGGTCCCTTTGTTGTTTTGACTAGATCCAGGTAAAGTAGGTATTTATTTTTTTATTGATTTATTGTTTCAGATATTATGCACCTTGTCATTCTTGGCTAATGGCAGTTATCAGAAAATTATTAAAGAAAACATAAGAACCTATTTATCGCAACCATCAGCATCTCGTTGCATAAATGAAGTAGTGGAAGCTCTGAATAATCCGGCCATAGTAAGAAAATATATAAGGTTTCCTCAAAATATACAAGAAAGACAAATGTTAAAAGAAAGGTTAGTAGGTATAATATATTATAATTAAAGTGACCCTTTGATTTTTTTACATTTTTACAAATTACAGGTTCTACAAAAAGTTTGGCTTTCCAGCAGCTCTTGGGTGTATTGATGGCACTCTGGTGGCAATGAAAAAACCAGCAGAGAATGAAGAACGTTTCTACTGCCGCAAAGGCTACCATGCAAGAAATGTGCAATTGGTAAAATGGATTTCAATGTTGTAATCAATTATCATTAGGTATTCAATTATCTTTATTATATTTTTTTTTTCAGATTACAGATGCAGATTTAAATATTTTAAATGTGGATCCAACTTATGGTGGAGCTACTCATGATAGCTTCATTTTTAATTATGGTGTTATAAAAGAACACTTAGAGGCATTAACAAATGCTGGTGAAGAAGTTGTTTTGCTCGGTAAGTTAATCCCTCCCTGCCCCTACTTCAGAATATAAGCCTAATTACTAGGTATAAAAACTACATAGTTATGTTTTTTTTCAGGTGATTCAGGATATGCTCAGCGCGCCTTCCTTATGACACCAATTAGTGGCGCTGAAGATAATTCCCCAGAAGCTTATTATAATGAGCGTCATTTAACTGCTCGTAATTCAGTAGAGAGAACAATAGGCCTCCTAAAAGGACGATTTAGGTGCTTATTAGTGCACAGAGTGCTCAACTATCATCCAGACGTAGTTGCAAAAATAGTTATCGCATGTTGTGTTTTGCACAACATGTGCAATCGCGCAGGAATGCCGGCATTCACAATTTCGGAAGAAGAGCGACTAGAAGAGCTTCAAACAATTGCTGAAGTTCAAAGGAGGCAAACTAGGGATTTGCCATCTAACACCGATTTAGCTCTAGGGCAATTACATAGGCGAAACATAGTGAATAGGCTTTGGCGTTCACGTCATAATTAATTTGATCCTGGCAGCTCAGCAGCAGCACTTATTTGTAATCTTTAACTTCTTCTATCCACGTGTTAGGATATGATTCATCTATTTTATTCCTGATAGTTTTTTTATTTTATTGTGTTCGTTTTGCCTTAGCTAAGCTTTTACTCTCTTTGTTCAGATTTGTTAGTTTGTAAGACAATATAGAAGTAACCCAGCTTTATAGCTTTCTTTTTATACAGATTTTTCCATACTCCTTGTTTGTGAATGTGAGAACATAGTAGGTCGTGTGTTTATATATATTTCTTCTTTTGTAGTGCTAATTTTCGTAAGGACTTTCCCCTTATTACCAGACCTACGTTTTTCTCACATATCTAAGTACCTATTCAAAATTTGTAACAATCAGTTTGTAAAACTATACCATATTTTAAAAGAGTAACCATGGAGTTTCTTGCCGGTTCTTCTCCATGGAATCGACCAACCCGAACCGAGCACCTAAGTGAAATAAAAATATTCGATTTTGATTTTGGTGTTGTTTATTGTATGTATTCTGTGGTGTGTGAGGCGGGTCTTTCAATAAAACTGCGCTAGTATTCGTTAAAAGTGTTTAATTTAAATATTAAAAAAACTTACAGAACTTAAAGTAAGATTTTTAGTTTTTAAAAAACTAAAAATCTTACTTTAAAAACTAAAAATCATACTTTAAAAACTAAAACACGACTCATACTGCTACACCCTATCTCTATTTTTGGCCTCTGCCAATGCTTGCAGCCCTTTCCCGACTGCAGCCACAGCTTCAGCTAAAATTTTATCCCTCTCTGCACTCCTCTCCAGAAAGGACTGTAAGATCTGTGAATTTAATCTTTGTAACTCCAGCTGCTGTTCTTCCACCCTCAGGAATCTCTCGGTGGTGGTGGAGAATTCCGTTCGCCGTTGTGATGGTGGAGGAGCAGCAACTGAAGACGTGTGACGTGATGCTGAAAAGAGAACACCTATTAGTACACGCGTTAATAAAAACTCATAAATAAATAGCAGCTTTTCGTTGTCATTTGTTTCAAAAGTGAAGTTTTGATAGTTTGTACTTACACACAGAACCACCTCGACTACCACGAACTGTCCTAGGGCGGCGAGAAGGTGAAGCAACTGAAGCTGCGTGACGAGAAGCTAAAAAGATAAATATTTACATAACTTACATGAAGGTTCTTTAAGTCGTCACTTCTATGATTTACTTTATTCAGCTTGCTTGATATTATATCGATTAATGACCATCATAGACAACTACCAATAGTAAAAAAACCTTATTACTTAATTTTCTAAACATGAAATCTTTTGTGAGCAGAATGACCATTATTTATTTTACCTAAGCCAAAACTTATTTTTGTCGCTTAATCTAAGTAATTTATAAATTAAGTAGAAAATAAAAAAGAAAATTTTAGTATGGAAAATGCATACTTCTTTAAAATTCTCCATCTAATGGTAATGAAAGTTGTTTATAATTTATTGTTCACTTACATGATGAAGCAGCAGTTCTTTGAATCACTGGGGAGGCTACTTGGGTGGAACCACGGCGTGAAGGTGAAGGTGTGGGTGTGTGGGACAGTGTTACCGTTGGAGGGGACAGGCTCGGATGATATATATGAGGATTTGGAGGAGGAGTGTGCTCTAACTGGTTATTCTGAAACAACAGAAACAATCTTAAAAAGGAAACCCACTTCCTAATATTATAATTAAAAATATTGACAATTCCAAGGAATGCACATGAAATTTCAGAAAGAGATTTGAAAAAATCTTACGTATAATAATTAGGTTTAAGTAGTTAAATAAAAAAGTAAACAAAAAAAACATGTGACATGGTTACCCAACTAAAGCCAGAGTGTAGCGGATCTGTTCTCAAGGTATGATTTGAATCATCACAGTCACAGGATACACTTAATATAATAATATTAATATTCCACAACTATCACACAACGCCATCTAGTCCCAAGCTAAGCAGAGCTTGTGTTATGGGTACTAGACAACTGATAAACATACTTATATATTTCTAAATACATACATATTATAGATAAATTACACCCAGACACAGAACAAATGATCGTGCTCATCACACAAACATTTGTTCTGGGTGGGAATCGAACCCACGACCTCCGGCATAGCAGTCAGGGTCACTAACCACTAGACCAACAGGCCAGTCTACACTTGCTGTGACAACTCAAATCTGTCTCTACTCAGATACATACCCGTAAAATGCTTTGGCTTGTTCCAACAGTTGAGCTGGATGAGGAAGCAAACAGCAGTTTTCTCGAAATTGCACGAGCTGGTGGTCTGTAACTACGAGTGTGTTCTTCTTGACTGTCCTCAATCAGAGTGGGATCCTGAAAAGTAAATTGGATAAAATGGTATCTTCCTTATGGGATAAAATTATATTAACCCTTAATTACTCGCGTCCATATAGTTACACTTACGCTCGCGTGGGGTATATTTAACCCCAATTTTAAAGGTACAATAAAACATATTTTTAATGACATACTTTTATTTTTATTATAAAAATTAGAAAGAGACAACATTGTTCTAAATTATAAAACTATCTTTAATCAATATAAATATAATAAACTTTTAAAGACGAAACTTTAAATTTAGGAACTTTTTATTCAATAATTTTTCACATATCATAGTAGAATGGTCGTGACAAACTTGCTGGTAGCATTTGGCACACATAAATCTTATTTTATTATCCTTTGACCTTGGACATATATGGCACCTTTTATAAGTTGTCGATGGACCACCTCTGGAAGTGGGGCTAGGATCCTGAACTTGAGCATTTTTTAGCCGTTTTTGTATGGCCCTAGGCAGTGTGGTAAATATAACCATAGGCCATATTTTTGTTCGTCTGCCGACGTTATAGTTTGCACACATTTGGTTGAGTTGTGGTCACTCTGGATCACGTCCTCGTCTACCTCATCTTCATCGGAACTATCTATGATGCTTTCTTCGTCGTCTTCCAAACGCTCAACAATCTGGTAGTCAGAAAGACGCTTACTTGCCATTTTAGGCGTTCTAACCTAAAACAAATAGACATAAAACAAAGATAAGTAAAAAAAAACGAACCATTTTGTATATGTACTGCACATTATAAAATATTAATACACATACTCACTCGTCCAAAAAAGTTGCACGAATACTCGCGTGGGGCAATATATACCCCAGACGCGATCTCCTGATACAACCACACAACATGGAGCGGCGCTCGCGAGTGATTCACGGCAGGGGAAGGTATTTAGGCAGCTACTCAGAAAGGCACGCAGGTAGCTTTAAAAATAGCGGAGATACGACGCTTCAAATACGCCGTGGGGTCAGATATACCCCACGCGAGTAATTAAGGGTTAAAATATTTTGACTGCAAATAGTACCCTACAGATAAATTACTTTTTGAATTATATTGGTAATGATGAATTTGAATATTTATAGGTGTACATTCAGATCTAATAGAGTATAATCTAGACACATCAGATTTATAATAGTGGGTACATGTACCTATTACTACCTATATAAATCTGATGTGACTAGTATTTAGTACAATATAACTTACATAAAATAAAATAGCTGGTGATTCCTCAGTAGGTGCCTGACTCTGCTGTTGTTGTGGTACATGAATCTATAATAAGTAAATATAAACAAATAAATGCTAGATAAGAGTATATTATTAATTAATTCCATAAAATTATGAATTAAATTTAAATATCTTACATTGTCAGTATCAGCATCTTGTATTTGTTGCACTTCATGTGATGGAGACGGGGTGTCATTTTCCTGAAACATGTAAATTTAACTTCACTTAAATTCACTTTACATTAGAAAGGGTCTAAACTACTAAAAAAATGGGCGCTATAAAAACGACAGCAAACCTTGCAGAGTGCTTCCAGTACTACTTACCTAATGCATTTCTAAACTTACCGGAAATGGCTGTATGCCTAAATCATGACGCACAACCTCAGCGTTGTGCGTCATGATCACCAGACCAAAGCTTGACGCAGTTAAACAGCCAAGGATAACTATTCTTCTTTTCCATCCAATAACGAAGTATGTTACCGACGAGCATATACTTGGGGTCACATCCACTAAAATATTTCCAGCATTCGGCCACTATAGGATCATCGGTACTAATACCAGTACCAGTTGCCTTTGCTATAAATTTATCTTTTATTTCTAAGGCACACATTTTTGATCGCAACCCTACAAATTCCTTGAATACTTTACCATTATTCTCATCTTAAAAAAAACCTAATTTTTTTTTATTAATTTTTGGATATCCGTAAATATTATTTTCCGGGTAATCTGATGTATCGAAATAGTGAAGTAGATCTAGTTTTATACCCTCATTAAAATTGTCTGTAAAAATGTGATATATCAAACTATCGGTATCGGTGTACAATAACTTAATTTTATCATGAAACTTTTTAATCATGTAGTTATAATTAAATACATACATAAGATATATCTAAAATACAAAATCCTAAATAAATCGGCTGATCATAAATTAATTTTGTTTTCAATGGAATTCTGGTTCAGCAATCCAATCCTGAGCACCTAAAACTTTATCACGATTATCCCAGTGAGTTAGTAGTTTAACGTTTACTCTTTTTTCAATATTTTCCATAGTCTTACCGAAGACAGAATTGTTCATTAATTTAAAAAAGTCTTTTTCAAAGTTTGATGTAGCTAACGTTCTCAAACTAGTATTTAAGTCTTTGTATTTCTTTAACCAAGAACTCTCTTCTCTCTCGAAACTAATTTAATTATTTTAGTATTACCCACACATATGTTTTCAGGACACAACGGAAAAATACTATGATAGATAGATATGAAGACTATGATATCGTACTCCTTTTCACATAAAGGAATAAATCCTTCTGTCGTGATAGCGAACTCGTTCGTTCTGCGGTATGGGGCTACGCCAGGGAAACCCATCATATCGATGTCTGAGAACATCGGTTCGTTTTTAGGCTTCGTAGGAACGGTGGATAGTCTAGTTGGTCTAGGTCCCGTGGAATTGGGATCTCTCGGGGGTAGCGGTGGCGTGGCGGTATTCTCGGATCCTTTTGATCCTTTCTTAAAGACCTTCGTCTTTTGCCTACGCAACGGTCCCTACGGTACCGTGACTTCCTCATCGTTATTAATGGCTGTTGCGTCCATATTTCCTATGTTGTTTTGCCTTCGCGGCGAGTCACCAAATTTACAAAGTAGCAATGGTTGGTGGTAATGAAACACTTGACTCGACTGTAAGCTTGTATTATAATGTATTGAACTGTTTTTACAACTGCACATAAACTGAAGAACCACAGGACTATATAGTATGACGCACACATACATAACATACATTATACATTACACACTACATTTAGAATACATCAGTCAAAAGTAAAACATCAGTTTTAAAATATAAATTGGAATAATCAGACATACTACTACACTTAAAATGTTGCCAAATATCTTTTGCGTGATTATAATCATTATTTGAAATATTTGAATCTGTGAGTGAACTATAAAATTGGTGTTGATCAGGAAGTGATGGATGTTTCAAGCAATCACTATTACACATAAATTCATAGGGATAAATAAATACCTTTCCGTCTTAAAAGTGAAAAATCTTCATTATTAGGATAGTTCCTTTTTAGTTCTGTAAACTGATCATCATTAAGATTTTTAGCTAAACTACACGATAAAAATTTCAATGAATCTACGAATCTTAAACTTACTAATTGATTATTTATTGTTAACGGCTTTGAAAATGATATGTATCGTTCTTTATTTTTGTGGTATAACTTCAACTTTGCCATCATCGAGGTTTAATGCATGGACAATGAAATGAGCATCGTAGTGACTGAGGCTATGTAAAAATATAGGAATATGACGAGGGGTTCTGTACTGAGAACTATACACTTGATATGCAACACCCCTAAAACTGCCATTGTGCCAATCAAAATCGTAAAAAGGATCTCCATTTAACTCAGTTTCACAAATATGACATATGTTTGAATTTGAAATTTTAATTTTATCTTCATCTGATAATGGAATGGGACATTTTTGGAAACTATTTTTTTTAACTATTGTTTTCACATCTTCACTAAGGCGATTCATAAGCACTTGTGCACAGTTTGGCCCACTATGCGTCTCATATTTTGATAATCTGTTATCATATGAACATTTAATGTAATCGTTTGTGTTGTCGTAGATGCTATCCTTATTATTCTTTACGTAATATTTAATCCTCGTGGTAGCGTGCTTCCAGTGATCACTAGTTGGAATCTTGGATAGTTTCTTCATATCATACATTTCAATTTTTATGAGATGCGTATTCGGTATTCATCGAAATTTAATGCGACCGTATCCAGGTCGATGTCTTCCTACGGACAAAAAGATTTTTAACTACAGACTGTCTCGTGCGAGACGTTACGTGGAATGTTTCATTATATTATTGAGAGACTGAGTCGGTGCAACACTGTCTTTAGGGGAAGACGGTCCAGTAAACAATCCTTGTTTTCTTGATTTACACAACATACATTTTCACTTACATTTGTTCATAGGTAATACCTTCTTAAATTCACTCTCTGACAAATTTGCACATTGGTAATGCAAAAAGATGTCACAAGAAGTCTTTGGACAAATCACCTCAAAATTTCGCATATTTCATAATACAAGAAATCTTCAACCGGACAGTTCAATTCTTGTAATAAAAGCAGCTTGCGTTTTGCACAACTTTATAAAGCGTCGAGCATTAAATGTCACTGACGGGGAAAATGAAGACATTTATAATCAACAAAATGTGACACCCGTAATTCAAAGGACAAGGAATTCGGGGATGCAAATTCGAAACTTATTTAAAGATTATTTTAACACAGTGGGCGCGGTTCCTTGGCAAAATGACTATTGTATAGTCATTAATCACGTTTAATGAAAATTATCTTTCCTATAATTATTGTTGAAACAACGGTTTTGTACCGATTAATGTATATTATTTTGTTATACCTACCATAGACAATAAAAACTAACAATTATAGCAACAAAAATTACCTAAGTAAATAATATTGTACGTGTTTCTCTTTTTTTTCTTTAGAGGTTAGGTCATCCCACTCTGTGAACATAGCACTTCCCACATCATACCAATACTTTGCTTTTATTTCTGTTTCGATACTCGGCCAACTGAACATCGTAAAGGGCAGGTCTCTCTCACTTCAAGAATAAACTTTTCAATGTCAAACATTGTACTATTGTTTAAAAAGCTGTCAAAAAATGTCTGGAAAAATTTAAAATAAAACATTCACAGAAAAACAGTAGTCCTTACCTCGGATAACACGGTTACATTGAGGTGGTTTCTTTGGTATTATAACATCATCATCGTTTGTAAGCTCATCTTCTTGGGTATGGTTACTAATGCTAACAGTTGCAGTTTCCCCTAAAACAACAGAATTAGATTTATGTGTCGATATGGATACCGGTTTTAATAATAATCGTTATTTCTTATACAAGCGCGGGCCCGTTTTCTCACTTCTGTTGTTGTTACTTTCAACATCATTTGCTACTTCATTGTTTCAAATGCTGAATTAATTCTCTTTTTTAAGTCTTCTCTTGTGTTTATTTCAACTTCAGTGTACACCAGTTCCTTGGCTCGAGCCCACACGAAAAAGTCTAAAGGGGTCAAATCTGGTGACCGAGCGGGCCAAGGGATTGGTCCATCCCTGGCGATCCAGCTATCGGGAAAGTTGTTATTTAAATGTTCCCTTACATTTAACGTCCAGTGAGCTGGACAGCCGTCTTGCTGAAAAATAATTTCGTGATCTGTTTCAAATATCGGGGCACCAGGGGCCTTAGGCAAATTAACAATTAAAAAACGATAACGAAGTTAGAAAAGGAAAAATGTATGGGATTGACATTAGATAGACCACGTGATCTAACGCGGCGTATGTCAATCCCATACATTTTTGCTTTTTCTAACTTCGTTATCGTTTTTTAATTGTTACTTTGTCTAAGGCCCCAGATTCCTCTACCAGCTTCGGTAAATCATTTTGAAGAAAATGTAAATAATTATCGCTATTTAAATCCGATAAGAAGTGAGGCCCAATCAACGTCCTGCCAATTACTCCTGCCCACACATTGACTGAAACTTCCTCTGGAATGTGATTTGCTTTTTCCAGTGTGGATTATTGTGCTTGTCGGCCCATTCGTGGATACTGTGGAAATTAGTTACGCCCTCTCTACTAAATTTGCTTTCATCCGTCCATAAGATTGATTTTAAAAACCACCCATCTTCAATTTGAGAAGGTAACGGCAGAACTGAATCCTTCTTTGGGGCTCGTGCTCTTCTAGACCCTGCACACCCGTGCCATCGAATGGATATTTGCCATTTTGGTGCATGGTGTGCTACACCTAAATGTTCAAATTTCGAGCTACTGCTCTGGAACTCGTGGTAGGATCCGCTGCAAATGCAACCAAAATGACTTTTCGACACCAGACTTCCTTCTTTTATTTTTACCTTTAATGGATATCCACTGTCTCCTAACAAATAATTTCCTCTGTATTCACCTGCTTCAAACTTAATATATTATGTACGACAGCCCTGGTAAATTGTAGCATCATGAGTTGATCCAGGCCAGCGGGCCACCACATTTGTTATCAATAAATTTGCAGTACTTATTGTTTGCATATTGACAGACATGTATTTCGGAATAACTCAGTATCATCTCCTCCTAAAATCTTAATACTATTATAAAGGCGAAAGTTTGTATGGATGTTTGTTACTCTTTCACGTAAAAACTACTGAACGGATTACAATGAAATTTAGCACACATATAGAGGGTAAATTGTATTAACACATAGCATAGGTTTTATCCCGGAAATCCCACGGGAACGGGAACTATGCGAGTTTTCCTTTGAAAACGCGGGCGAAGCCGCGGGCGGAAATCTATTTTACAATAAGTATGTAGATAGGGTAAGGCTTAGTATTAATCTAAATATTTACCCTAACTACTTCACACATAAAAAATTATAAATGAAAAGTTACTCACCTGGCGAATTGAATCTTTATATATCTATACATCCTAAAACATTTGGGAATCTAGCTATTCTGTAAAATTGATGTTTAACTATTTGTTGTGCTTCTTCAGTGTCTGGAAAGTTTATGAACTCTCTTAGTAGACCCACTATAGCTTCAGGTCTCTTTATAATTCGGCTGCAAGTAGAATTACTTATGTCATTTAGGTCCGCTGTCGATAATAATTGATTCCCTGTCGCATAAAATCTAAGTGCGAGTTTGAGTTTGAGTTTACTCCGTGTTTTGTGTGTTCATTTAATTTTTCGCGATTTTCTTCGTGTTCGTGCCGCAACATTTTTGAGTCCCGAACCATGGTTATAAATTATAGGCGTCCAGTACGCCGAGACAAATGGCTGACGCTTGACGTGACGCTGATCACCTACTTGTCCCTAAAGAAAATCGATCAGTGAAACAGATGTATGCATAGTGCATCTGCCCCTTACCCCCCTAGGGGAAATGGGACTTCACTCACACACACTACAATCGATTTACTAAGCAAGCTCGTAGTACCCTGCCTTGCATAAGGTCTTCTTGGTTGCTGGGATGAGCCGTACCGGTTTGATCCATGTCACCAGAATCTTCGTGCTCAGCAATATAAACAGGTTGTGGCAAACGAGCTTGTACTGCAATATTATACAAGACACAACATGCGGACACAATTTTGCTGGCAATGTGAGGTTCATAATGCAGGGTTCTATGTTTGAGTAAACACCTTCAACATGCTTTCAGTAAACCGAAGCAACGCTCGATACAGTTCCGTGCTTGCACATGACGAGTAGTGTACACTTCGTCACTCGACCCAGGTGCAGCATTCAATATTGGCGTCATTAGCCAGCGCCTTTGGGCGTATCCAGAATCACCTTAAAATTTGATTAATTCATAACGCCTGAGCCTAAATATTTTTTTTTTTAAATATTATATACTTAAGTTATTTACCTAATAACCAAGACTGTTCCCCATGCTGATTAAGTGACGCATGTAGGTTTCTACTTTACTGGATGAGAAAATGAAGGCATCGTGTGAAGCTCCACCATATTTCGAATTTACATTCAAAATTTTTAATTTTTGGTCACAAATCTGAAAATGATTTAACCATCTAGATTTATATACCTAACTAACTCAATTTATTTACTAATATTTTAGTACTGTTGTCAATTAATCTAAAAAATATGTTTTATTGATATAATTTTTTAAGAATAGAAATATATAAATTTTTCATATCAAAATAAGTATAAATCAAATTAATTCAGCTGTTGCAAAGCATACCATTTGAACATTCAAGGAGTGGTATCCTTTCCTGTTAAAATAATTATGCTCGATGATTTTTGGCTTGATTATAGCTTCATGCGTACAGTCAATACAGCCAATAACGCCAGGGAAATTAAATTTACATTGAAGATTCTATTCTATTCGATTCTACTGTCGTGAGTGCCTTTTGTCTCAGCGTTCTGGATATATTAATCGTGAATTACCTATCGCATCGACTATCTAGCGTCCTCATAGCATGAACGGCATTTGTGAGTGCGACGTTGCCAGATTTCGGTTTACTATCTCTTTCTTTTATTAACGCTATATTACAACATTGTTTTATGGATGTAGCAATATTCATGGCGTAAGTTGGGGCATCAAATTTTTGTGTTGCTTCATTGTATCAGGCTACTATTTTGGTTGCGTATGCTAAAGTGTCATAATATTGTGGTTTTAATACTTGTTCAAAGCTATTGATATTTGGGTTCAGCTTAGTTATTTCCACAAGCAATTTCGCTAACTCCCTCATCTTATGTGAGACTACAGTTGCAAAATGATCCTCGCGATGTATTCTCAAATATTGAGCTCCAAACATACAAATTAATTTATCTTTTTAGCTACTAATGATATCTTGTCTGGTTTCATACGAGGAAACACGTTTTTCATTAAATTATTGTCGACTTTAACGTAACGTACAAGAAAATTTTGTGCATCAACTTGTGCATGACTTGTAAAAGTTGTATTATTGCATTTTTTTGCATGTCTCCACAGTTGTTTCCTTGAATAAAAACCTAAACATTTGGAACACGGTAAATAATCGGCCTTTTCAGAAAACCTACACTTCTTCACTGGTTTGAATGCAGTTTGTGAATTACTTACATAATTACCCTTTTTTTGTAGATCGCTAAATTTATGTTTATTTAAGATGTGATAATGCTAATTGCACTTCAGGTTGAGATAAGTGGTTTCGAACCATATGACGTGAAAAATTCTAAATAGAATTTTCACAGCAGAAATGTAATGAGTTCAATATTTTAAGGTATAATTAGATATCGACACAATGGCGGCAATCGAATTGAAATTCTGTAACACGACTTGTCTAAATACTACCTATAAAAAATATACAACTTACACTTAGTCGAAAGATTTTTTTCGACTAATGATATTATTTTTCTACTCCGAAGTCCTCGGGAATTCATCATCATTTTTACCTTTTTAATGCAACAATCATTTTTACCTTTTTAATTATTGCTGGATTCTCGATGTCTTTCAAAGTCACTTCTTTGTACTGTAAATCCTGCAAAACAATGAAAATCTATTTATCAAAGTATAAGGACGTTATTGTAACACTTATCTAATATCAATCAATATAATCACCTTTAATGTGTCTGTGTCTATGTCTGAAGGTTCAACAGCAACAGCCTCAATCAGAGGGTCAAACCCACCAACTTCTATGACTTGTATTTCTATATAAAACCAAAAAAAAAAAACAAGCATAATAAATTATATGACAGTAGATTGAATTCATTGTTGCAATAAAATAATTAAGCTTTTAAAGGATATGTTCGATCTTGATTGTCATAATGAAATACTGGTGGAAGGCCTACAGCTGTCAGTTTTATGTGCATTAAGAATTCTTCCTCCCAGGGTTCCATTTTCAGATCTGGATTCGGCGGTCCTCCTCCAGTACCCGTGGCATGTTTCCTATGGCCAGCGACTTTATCTTTTACAGTTTTTTTTTCATATTTTCCCATTTCTTTTTTACTTTGCTGCACCTAGATTAAAAATACTCCATTGCTTAAAAATAAAATAAATATATTTATTATTAGTGTATGATTAGTATTAGAAATGCAAAATAACAATATAAATACCTGTTTGTGGTGTTCTGAGAATTAAATTCTAATGCAATCTTATTCCATTGCGCTTGTTTTGCTTGCCAGGATACCGCATCACTCTTTTTATTTTCAATAATTTTAAAATATTTTATAAATATTTTTTGTAGAACCTCCAACTCACTACTTGTGTAGTTAGGGCTTTTTTTATGTATATGATACATGTACATGGATACATGTATCCATTAAGGTTTCGTTTTGAAAACAGAAGTTTTCTGAAAACGAATCCTTACGTTTTGTTTTAAAAATCTAATTATATATATTTATTAAAATACTTAAATTTACAACGATTCTTTCTAATAAGATAATACGAAATTTCGAATAAGATACGCTTGAAAATATTTTTAGGTTAGGCAACTATTTAGCTTAATTATAAAATCCACCAATTATTAATTATGTTGTTACTTGAGGCGCACTTTAAGGTCAAGAAATATGTCACTTAATTATTTTGACGCTTAGGGCAGCACTGAGGCGTAAATTCAGACTAGGTCGGGATTGAAATACGCTATTATGAAATTAAGCTTCACCTCATATTTATTCCTAAGATCAGTGACAACTGAAATACCGGCCCTTATTGTGGTTGCCATGTTTTCCTCGGTTTTCTTTTGACGGAATTCTGAAGCTGTAATTTTTCTTTTGAACAGTTCTAATAAATTTATCGGAAATTGCAAGAGTATGCACGAATAAAACTTTACACATTCGAATGCGAGTCTCATTGTGGGGCAAATAATAAGCGTGATTGAGATTTGGTATTGTTTTTAGCGCTGATAGTAACAAAAAGTTAATTGGCATAACCTTGGCAAGTCTGTCCAAAATTCTGGTAGCTTGGTGGACTCGCTTATCAATGCCAACGCCGCGCCTGACGCCCCTTCCTTGATCTCCGTGTCTGATGCTGCTGGTTTATTCATTTTTCTTCTTTGATTGAGCCGATGAGTTAATAGCCGATGGGCTGATGAGCCGCCTGCCGCAGTAGTCGCCACGTGCCACGCGCGCTCTTCGATTGCGTCACGCTAACTTCCTGTCGCCGTGCCGCGTGGAATTTGATCTCGAACAAAACTTACCCCACAGCCAATGTCACTAATTACGCCGATTCCCTTCACTACAAACTTTCTTCGAGAGTTCTTCGTCGGGGTCACCAGTTTAGTGTACAGAGGCTGGGGTCTTCAAATTAAATACTGGATATGCTGAACTACTTTATTACACGTTAACTTAGGTAGGCGAGTGGCAGGCGACTGACTCTCGCAGGAGTGTCGCCATTCGCCGCGCCACAAACATCGCTGAATTTACAATATTCGATTACTGCGAATAATAACACACACTACATTACTTATTGTTACTATCAATAAGTAACAATTAACTTTCTAAGTAGTGATAACCACTCGTGTTAATAATAATAATTACGTAAGAGAGCAGATTCCAATTTTCCCTTCATACTTTAACGGGCTTAGGACCGTCATAATAAAAAAGAATTATGCGAAGTGTTTAATATGGCGTATTTAAAAAATTGGAATCAGCTATTTACAATAATTCAAAACAAACTTACCTAATCAACCCATAATAATTTCAAGTGTATTTTAAAATGTGTTCAAAATGGAGTCCGTTTCTCTCAATACACAGTCTAGCACGTTTTCTAAAAGGTCTTTTTAACAAATTACGTGTCTCGTTTTCACTTTTAACGTCATTGAACGCACTAATTATTTTATTTTTGAGGTCCTCAACACTTTGTGCCTCCTCAACGTAAACACGTCTTTTCACCTCACCCCATAAATAAAAGTCCATTGGCGTCAAGTCCGGTGACCTGGGAGGCCATGGTACAGGTCCTCCGGGCCCAATCCACCTGTGGCCGTATTTTGTATTCAAAAAATCACGCACTTCACTTGAGTAATGAGGCGGAGCGCCGTCGTGTTGATAAGAATAATTTCTAAGATAGGCTAGTGGCACATTTTCTAATAATTCCTCAATTACACCGCGTAACATTGCTAAATAATTACCACCTGATAATCGTCCTTCAATAAAGACAGGGCCAACAATTATGTTGCCAATTATGCCAGCCCAGACATTGACACTAAAGCG